>NC_063052.1:21552967-21642967 GCF_018812025.1 Megalobrama amblycephala | reverse complement strand
CAAAATGATATTAAAATGATGTGTAGAAATCTTTTTATGAGAAAGAGTGTCTGGAAAAATGAATTTCATTGATGTCATTCGAAGTAATCAACATAAAGGGACCATTTTGGATCAAGTCATGCAGTCAATATCATGTGACAGGATGTGACATCATTCAGACACCTGCAAAGGACCACATGGTCCTGAAGCAAAGTAACTAACTCTCTTTTAACTATTTGAAAAATATATGTTTTCACTTGCTCATACGCATGTCCTGAAACATCAGGTCATTCGGTACAACCGCTATAAAACATGGAAAATTTTGTTGTAATGTTTTAAAAACTTGTACTAAATATAAAACATTTGATTGTCCTTTTGCTAGCTAGCCTGTTAGCATTGTTTGAAAATATTGTCATTCGGTATAACCAAAAGTAAAACCGAAATTTTGGTTAAACCGAATGACTTTTGGTGACAAATTTTGTCCATCTTGTAAAACATGCCAAAAGCAGTGTTAATTGATTATAAAAACCACATAATCTTAATGTTAACACTGAATAAAACTTCAAAATTAATTATATCTCCATTATGTTTTGTTTTTTTACACTTTTAAAAACCTTATTCGTCAATGACCTATATATACAGGGAGTGCAGAATTATTAGGCAAGTTGATTTTTTTATCATATTTTTTTTCCAAGTACATTTTACCAATTCCAATCCACATCAATCATAATAACTACTATTAATATTGTTTTTAATCATTTATAAGTGATACATAATTGTTCATGAAGGCTGGAAATGAAAAATGCCTTATATTCAGGTGTGCAGAATTATTAGGCAGGTTTTCTTTTACAGGCCAAATGAGCCAAAAAAGAGATTTAACTCAGACTGAAAAGTCAAAAATGATTAAATACTCATGAGAAGGACGCAATACTAATGCAATACTAGAAATTGCAAAGTTAAAGCATGACCAATGGACAGCAAAATGCTCATTGGGTCAGCGGGGTCATACAAAAACAGGTGGAAAAGAAAAGACGCATGTTAACTGCAAAAGATTGAAGAATTAAGGTGAAGAATTAAGTGTGAAACCATCAGGAACCCTTTAGTCTCCAGCGCCACCATTTTCCAGAACTGCAACCTACCTGGAGTCTCCAGAAGTGTGAGAATCGAGATTAACGACTTAAGAATCCTAAAAAATGACCTGCTCTTAATAAAAATCACAAGCTGAAGTGTTAGAAAATACATTAAGACTGGGTTTTTATAGGCCTTATAGACAGACAGATTGAGAGTGACTCTTGAAGGACCAGCACCACATCCTCTTGTACCACCATTTGAAGAATTTATCTTCCAGAATCTGGCAGTAAGATGTGGGAGTTCACTTTTAGTCCATCTCTTATCCTGAAATGTCCGTCTTGCAGATATGGACTAAAAATGATCTTCTAAAACTTACTGTCAGATTTTGGAAGATGAATTCTTCAAACGGTGGTACAAGAGGATGTGGTGCTGGTCCTTCAAGAGTCACTCTCAAGCCGTCTGTCTATAAGGCCTATAAAAACCCAGTCTTCATGTATTTTCTAACACTTCAGCTTGTGATTTTTATTAAGAGCGGGTCATTTTTTAGGATTCTTTAGCTAGCCTAAGTCTCTGAGATCCTGACACCTCACACTTCTGGAGACTCCAGGTAGGTTGCAGTTCTGGAAAATGGTGGCGCTGGAGACTAAAGGGTTCCTGATGGTTTCACACTTAATTCTTCACCTTAATTCTTAATTCTTTTGCAGTTAACATGCGTCTTTTCTTTTCCACCTGTTTTTGTATGACCCCGCTGACCCAATGAGCGTTTTGCTGTCCATTGGTCATGCTTTAACTTTGCAATTTCTAGTATTGCATTAGTATTGCGTCCTTCTCATGAGTATTTAATCATTTTTGACTTTTCAGTCTGAGTTAAATCTCTTTTTTGGCTCATTTGGCCTGTAAAAGAAAACCTGCCTAATAATTCTGCACACCTGAATAATAGGCGTTTTTCATTTCCAGCCTTCATGAACTATTATGTATCACTTATAAATGATTAAAAACAATATTAATGGTAGTTATTAAGATTGATGTGGATTGGAATTGGTAAAATGTACTTGGAAAAAAAATATGATCAGAAAATCAACTTGCCTAATAATTCTGCACTCCCTGTATATATATATATATATATATATATATATATATATATATATATATATATATATATATATATATAGGCTTTTATATGTTATATGCTCTAAATATCTTACAGTCTAACTTGATAGTCAATGAGGGCTGCAGTTCAATTTAGTACCACATTTTGTGTGATTTATCTGTACGTTTTGATGCCAGCTGGGCTATATTTCTAACTTAAGCAACATCTTTCAGTTATAAATGAAGTTATGAAGTTATAAAAGAGAGGGAAAGAACGAGAGAACGTTTTATTCCATTTCATTACAGTATTGACTTGTGAGGCTGAACATTTCTTCACTTGGGACTCACCTCTAAATGATTGGTTTATGAAGTGACCTTCAACCTAATATTAATGGAAATCTGTAAAAGAAGCAAGTGCTTTTACTGTCTCAAATTTAGTTTGAGGGAACAGACAGCTGAAACTGGATGTCAGTGGTTTAAAAAAAGGAAAGTCAAGCGGCACAATTAGAATAAAACCTAGAATTGAGCTGAGGATCAGTTGCCTTTATGGACATCACTGGATTAGAAGTGATGGTGAACGTGATTTCAACAAGTGCAACATGTTCCTGGATCATCTTTGCTGATCCTGGAACAACATTCCAATCAACCAATCAGATTTGAGGGACAAGTTTAGACTTACAACCAGGGTTAGGTGATTTTAGGGATAAGTTATAGATAGGGTTAGTTTTATGGGTTGGGATAAAACTACATTTTCAGACAGGAATGTTGTTCCAGGATCAACAAAATATGTTGATCCAGGAACATGAAAAAATCACAGTTACCAGAAGCGATGGTAACACTTTAGAATACTGTTTCAGTGTTCTGTCATTAAAGGTGCCATCGAATGTTTTTTTACAAGATGTAATATAAGTCTAAGGTGTCCCCTGAATGTGTCTGTGAAGTTTCAGCTCAAAATACCCAAAAGATTTTTTTTAATTAATTTTTTTAACTGCCTATTTTGGGGCATAATTAGAAATGCGCCGATTCAGGTTGCGGTCCCTTTAAATCACGCACACTCCGCCCCCAGAGCTCACGCTTGCCTTAAACGGTGCATAAACAAAGTTTACACAGCTAATATAACCCTCAAAATGGATCTTTACAAAGTGTTTGTCATGCATACTGCATGCATGCATCAGATTATGTGAGTATTGTATACTGTTATATTGTTTACATTTGATTCTGAATGAATTTGAGGCTGTGATCTGTGGCCAACGGCTAATGCTACACTGTTGGAGAGATTTAAAAAGAATGAAGTTGTGTTTATGAATTATACAGACTCCAAGGGCCCTATAATACACCCGGCGCAATGCGACGCAAGGCGCAGCGCAAGTGTGTTTGCTAGTTTGCGTCCGGAGCCATTCGCGTTTTCCCGTTCAGCGCCACGTCCTTAAATTAGTAAATGCATTTGCGCCAGTTAGTGCGCCCATGGGCATGCTGGTCTAAAAAAGAGGTGTGTTCAGGCGCATTGCCGGCGCATTGTTATTTTAAGGAGCTGAAAATAGACTGCGCCATAGACCAACTCAAACCTGTTCTAAAGTCTAAAGTCAATGGCGCAATATTTTTTTGTTAGAGCGCGTTGGTAGAAACTGCGTCTCTGGGCGTGTCCACAGTGCGCGTTGACTTTGCTTATTACACACAGGGATGTGCATCACACAAACATGCTTTAACTTCGCGCACGAGCAGATCGGTTTCTTCGCTTGAAAAGCGTTCAGCTTTTCCGCCAACAAATTCCGCCATGTAAATAGCAATCCGCCATGGCACGAGCGCATCTCGCTCTTAAAGGGAATGGGAGATGACACTCTGATTGGTTTATTGAACGTTACGCCCATTACTCATTAAGAGAATAGGGACAACCCATTTCAAAAATGCGCCCCGGCGCACAGACCGTTTTTCCGTCGTTAAAATAGCAAAAGTGGATTTGGAGACGCCCTGAGAGCACCTGCGCCGTGCGCTTTACACTTTGGGTTTAGATCGTTAAAATAGGGCCCCAAGTGTTTAATAATGAAAATAGCGACGGCTCTTGTCTCTGTGAATACAGTAAGAAACAATGGTAACTTTAACCGTACATTAGCAACATGTTAATGAAACATTTAGATTCAGTTTACAAATATCACTAAAAATATCATGTTATCATGGATCATGTCAGTTATTATCGCTCCATCTTCCATTTTTCGCTATTGTTCTTGCTTGCTTACCTAGTCTGATGATTCAGCTGTGCACATCCAGACGTTCTGCCCTTGTGTAATGCCTCGATCATGGGCTGGCATATGCAAATATTGGGGGCGTACACCCCGACTGTTACGTAACAGTCGGTGTTATGTTGAGATTCGCCTGTTCTTCAGAGGTCTTTTAAACAAATGAGATTTATATAAGAAGGAGGAAACAATGGTGTTTGAGACTCACTGTATGTCATTTCCATGTACTGAAGTCTTGTTATTCAACTATGCCAAGATAAATTCAATTTTTAATTCTAGGGCACCTTTAATGAATAACTACACAGGAACATATGAGTAAATGCAATATTAACATAAATGCTATTAACTAACAAGAAGCTCTGATTAACTATTTAGTAAGTATAAGCACTCAATTGAATGAGGTATTTCACTAATAGCTAATCAATAACTACTATTTTTTCATACCTCCCAGCGGACTACTAAGAACTACTATATACAGGTTCATAATTAATGTGCATAATACATAATATATAATTAACTCTAAAGTGAAGATCATGGTAGCCCACTAGTAATGACTGAAGTCACTGTATGCTTTTGAGGTTTTTGAAAGGAATTGCTTCTGATGGATTTGGAAACACTTGAGGCATTCCTAGTGGGTTACCATGATCTTCACTTTAGAATACTGTTCCCAATAATTAATAATTCCTTCAGAAGGAAGTAGCAAGACTCAAATCATTACTAGTGGGTTACCATGATGTTCACATTAGAATACTGTTCCAAATGACCACTAATTCCTTTAGAAGGATATTGAGTTATTACAATCAAACTTCAAAAGCTTACAATGACTTCAGTCATTACTAGGAAGTTATCATGCTTTTCACTTTAGAATACTGTTCCAAATAATTAGTAATTACTCATTACTCATTTGTTCCTGTGTATTAATGACGGAACAGTATTCCAAAGTGTTACCGAAGTGTTAAGGAGGTACACATTCACCAAAAGACATTTGAGAACTTGCCGTCTGTCAGTTCTCTGCCTCCCTTCTTCCCTTCTTCTTACTTATTCTTTGATGTCCTTCTCTCTCTCTCTCTATGATTCCTCCTAAACCTTTCAATCATACTGAGCCAGTCACCTTGGACCGTGTCTGTCACCACACAAGCTGGATCATGCAATCACATGCAAACGGCACACACACACACAGGAGCATGAGATTGAGTGCGTGTGAGAGAGAGACAGAAAGGAGAGAGACCATCTGTATGTCAGCTTGTCTGTCCCTCTTTCAGAGCTTGAAATTAAATCAATACAAAGAGGCATCCCTGAGTAACGCAATAGCTCAGAACAGAACAAACACGTACAGAGAGTGACCCAGTGCAAACATCGGCATTAGTGCCAAGAGCTGAGCCATCCACCTGATGCCCTCCCAAACACACCCACACAACATCTCTCACCCACAGTCCTGTCACAAACAAATTCCTGCTACGTTTTACTGATCTATATTAATTTAGCAGATGCTTTTATCCAAAGTGACTTCAAAAACAAAAGCATAAAAGAGTAAGGCACATCACAAATTTCAATAGTAAACGAGAACACAGCTAGAGTAGACAGGAACAGAAAAAGAGAGAGAAAAGGGACACAGAAGTGTGTGATTGCACTTTCAAGCTAGCCAACACACACTTCTCTCAACTTATTGCCTTTTCACCCCTGAGACATCTACTTGGGATGGAAGTATAAGGTCAGATCATTCATTATTCGGCTACTACAATACTGTTACACTGCTCTGGAATACTTGAGTTTGATTGGTCAATCGCAAACTTCTATGGCCAGATATATTTCTAATAACTAATTATCATTGCTAAATGTATATTTGATGGTACACACACACACAATGAAATGTTCAAGGTGTCTGAATAATATATATACATATATAGTCAAATCAAAATGTATTCAGACACCTTGAACATTTCATTCATTATTACAGTTTATTCACTAAATTAGGAGTTAAATTCAATTAAAATATGAGTTAAACTGTGACAGAAAAAATAATCTTAATTATGTCAGATATAACACTTAAGCAAAATATGGTCAGGTCAAAGTGTCTGAATAATTTTAGGTTCCAATTTTTTATCAATTTTACTGGTAGTCCACTGTATAAAGAATTTTTGGGTATAAAATGTCACAGTTTACTTTATTTTGCTATCCTCACTTACATAAATGAACTATAGTGTCCTGCACCGACTAGTAAAAAAATATAAAAAATTATATCTAGTGTCTGAATAATTTTTGGTTTGACTGTATATATATATATTTACAGTGCTCAGCATAAATGAGTACACCCCCTTTGAAAAGTAACATTTTAAACAATATCTCAATGAACACAAAAACAATTTCCAAAATGTTGACAAGCCTAAGTTTAATATAACATCTGTTTAATGAAAGTAAGTTTAATAATATAACTTAGAGAACAAAATTTTCAGTTTTACTCAAATTGGGGTGATGCAAAAATGAGTACACCCCACTGAAAGCTAAGTTTTAGACTACAAATTAACAAGAATTCAACCACAGGTGAGTCTAATTATTCATTACACAGGTGTCCAGCAGACAGTTGACTATAAAAGGGTGTTAAAACCCCTTCCCATTTCATGCTGTCAGCAATGGCACCACATGGAAGAGAAATGTCACAATACCTGAGAAAGAAATAATTTCTTTACACCAGAAAGGTGAAGGCAACAAGAAGATCAGCAAACCTTTACTTATCAGTGAGAATAAAAAAAGATGGAACTGCATGGTGCCTACAGTGAAACATGGTGGCGGCAGTAAGGCAGTCCTTATGTGGGGCTGCATGAGTGCTGCTGGTGTCGGGGAGCTGCATTTCATTGATGGCATCATGAATTCACAGATGTACTGCTCTACACTGAAAGAGAAGATTCTACAATCACTCCGTGCCCTTGGTCATCATGCACTTTTCCAACATGACAATGGTCCTAAACACACATCTAAGGCCACTGTTGGATTTATGAAGAAGAACAGCTTAAAAAGTGATTCAGTGGCTCCTGATCTGAACCCAATTAAACACTTATGGGGAATTCTGAAGAGTCAAGTTGAGCATCAGTCTCCATCCAGCATCCAGTCTCTAAAAGAGGTCATTCTTGAAGAATGGAAAAAGATAGATGTTGCAAAATGTCGCCAACTTGTTCATTCCATTCATTAAAAATCATGGAGGCCATACAAAGTACTATGTAGTACTATGTAGTAGTTTTTGTTGTGGGGTGTACTCATTTTTGCATCACCCTAATTTGAGTAAAACTGAAAAATGTGTAATCTAAGTTATATTATTAACCTTACGTTCATGTTAAAAGTTAAGCAGATGTTATATTAAACTTAGTCTTGTCAACATTTTGGAAATTGTTTTTGTGTTCATTGAGATATTGTTTAAAATGTTACTTTTCAAAGGGTGTGTACTCATTTACGCTGAGCAGCACTGTATATATATATACACACACACACAAGTATTTCATATAAAGATCTATGTATTATGGAATATAAATAAAAATATAGGCAATATATAAAAGGAACATCATCGTAAAGGAGTTTTTTAGACTTAATATTTTCAAGTGTCAAGTCTCATCCTTTACCTGTTATAAAAATATGAAAATATATACTAGCTTAATCCGTAATAATATGTTAATGTTTAATGCTGACCCTCACTGATGAAGTACAGAAGAGTATAATTATAGCATATTCCCAGTGAATATGTTAGACAGCCTATCTAACATAACTTTAATGAGGAAAGCCTGTGAAGTGCCATTTCATGCTTGTTTACCGAAAGCAGCAAGAGGGCAATTCTAGTTTAATACTTTGATTAGTAAATTGCAATTGCCCTTTACAGTCTGTCACCAGATTCAGGTATTTCAGTAGTGCCCTTTAAAGGCTGTGTTTGATTCATTACACAATATTGTGAGAGGAACAATAGCTGTGTAAGTGCTTCAGGACTCCAATTAAAAAATCCAAGCCTGATATATATATATATATATATATATATAAAAAATTGTAAGTATAATAAATTAGCACTGAATCTCTAAAGGATTTGTGAGATGATCAATGTAGACTAAGAATGTTCCTATTTCTGGCTGTAGCAACAATTTGCTTTGTGAGCTCATGAAGTCAGGAATAACAAAAAAAATCGATAACAAGGCCTCGGTTGAGCCAATAAAAGCGTCAGTGCAACATGTCGAGAGCACATAAATTTCCTCAGCTTACATGAAAAGTGTTTGCTTCACTCAAAATAAGGGGGTGAACAACCACAGGCCCATATGAGGCACTTGACCCATATTATTTAGCATGCATCTTGTCCTCTCTCCTCTCCTTTTCGGTCACTGTAAAGTAGACACTATTTATAGCCAAACACACTAAATATGCCATCCACGCTCCTCTCCAGAGCACATATCAAATAGCCAGCTAAATTCAGTGCCACAACTTGAATATGCAAGAAACAATAAGCATTTCTATAAGTGATGATTAAATTTAGTTCTCTCAGGAGGATATAAATACAATATGTCCCACTCTGACACTTTCTGCTTTTTATGTGAAAGAAAGCTAGACTCTGTGTTCCTGTGACATCACAGCTCAATGACAATCAAAGGTCAAATACAGCAGCATTTATTTATTTATCACTCCATCAACCGCCCGTGTTTATTCTGATACTGCGCCCTCTTCTTAATAGGCGTACAACATAGTAAACACGTTTAAGAGGAACAATTCTGTATCCTCTCTCTGGGGTAGTCTGCCTGCCTGCCTGCCATCTCACGGTTATAAATCGCACCAAAACGTCCGCAATTTGTCACTGACGGCTGCGTTAACGCGTACCCGTTTGGCGGGAACAGGTGCCCACCGGTGTCGTTGACTTTGCAGAATTTGACCTACATGTGAAGCGCATCCAGCTCCACGTCACACCTGAGTGCTTTTTGCGCGTGAACGTGTGGACCCTGCACCTCTGATCCTGAAAAACACCCTCTTCAGTTAACCTCTTCGGGAAACGCACGCATGCTCAAACGTACACGCTCAAACCTGTGAACTGCTGCCATTCTCACACAAACATCTCCTGACGTGACCTTAGCACGGCGTCAGATGTGGTGAGTCTTTGAGACCGTATGCTCTGGATATGCATCCATACGCTCCAAAAAATCCACTTCAGATCTTTAAAACTGCCGGGTGAACAGCACCTACCGCATGCTGGCGGACACATACGGATATCAATTTCCAGACGCGTTAACGGCTCTCAAAAGCAGACACCTCCATCCCGGCTTCCCATGAGCAGCGTGCCGAATCCCTGTCAAAACCTGGAGGACAAATGGCCTTTAACCAAAAGGTTTCCATAGAAACACACACGTTTTCCCTGAAAGGGGGGATGCACGCGAGTGGAGCGTCGCCTATCGCTTCTCTACCCCTGGCTGGTCTCCTTTCAACCTGGAAAAGAAATGCAATCAAAACGGAGAGGGTCTTACTGATGGTGCGGGAGCCAATACAGCCCATGGTGTCTCAGCGAGGGCCGGTTTGTGAACGAGGAACGAGAGCCACCCTCTCAGCAGACATTCTCTCCCTCTCTCTCACTCCTCTTCTTCTTCTCCACGTCTCTGACTCTCCCCTCCTGTCTCTGTAAGGCTGTATACGAGAGCGAGTGTGTGTGTGCGCCTCCAACACGCTCTCGCCGTCATCCACCCTCCCTCCCTCCCTCTCTCCTTGCCTCACTGCAACCCCCTCAATACTCTCTGGTGAGCCGAGATATCAGAGTTAGTCAGTCACTAAGTCAGTGTGTCTGTGAAAAGGGAGAGATCTGTGTGAAATCTCTCCCCGGCCACTTATGTTCCCATAAACCCCTTTGAAATCAATACAATTGGTTGTAGTATCAAACAGTGACATTGAGAAATGTCATTGACAACAAAAGGAAAAAGTGGTGATCAGAAGTTGCATGCAATTCCCTGGAGTTCCTGGACTGAAAGGATCAATATCAGGGCTAATCGTGCAGGGCATCTCTTTTCTTTGGTTCTCTCCATTATCGTTTGACAATGCGGTGCATCTGTATCCCCACCCAACTCTGCCACCCCTCCCTTGCTCCATTTTTTCCTGTTGCGCCTGCACTCTCCAAAGCACGCACAAACATCTATTTATCCCTCAGACTCCCTCTTTCTCACCCCTCACGGTCAGATTGAAGAGTCTCGTACATCTATGTAACACCAGTTCATCATGATTGCTTGTCATGTCCTGTATGTCCGTGGAGATCCGTAACCTTGAATATACCCACGCACATGCACACACGCTGTCCAGACTGTACATGCGCACTCTCTCTGCCTCAAGCGAGCAAGGTTCCTTCCTTTTCCCTTTTTTTCTTTTTTCTAAAACAAATTCTGTCACTGCATTCAGCCGGCACTGCCGGAAGAAGAACCTTTGAAGAGGAATGGAAAGGGCTAACCCAGGAGGTGTGCTTTGAATCATATTAAGGAGCATGAGGCTGTGCAGCTTGAATTAGTATTCAGGAGGGGAGAGAGAGAGAGCAAGAGTGATGAGGAGAGGAAAGAAGGGATGACAGGGATGGGAGGAGGAAAAGAACGGATGAAGTATGTGTGCGTGATGTGGTAATATTACAGGGAGCTGTCCAGACGGATGTCGAGGTTGACTGCTTTTCCGCTGCTTCGAAAATATGTTTTTAGTACAATTCTCTAAGCATTGCATTTTTCGCTTGGTGTTGTCGTGTTTTAAATCAAATCTACATTGTCTTCTTTTCTGAAATAAACTTTTAATTGAGGGCATTTTGTTTATCCTCATAAACTTACACTTTAAAACACATACACAATTTTTTTCTTTATAGGGAGAGTGTCGCCCCCCCATACTGCGCAATTTTTGTCACGTGACCATATGTTTATTTACATTTAGTTATTTGGAAACTTACAAATGACAAATATGTCATAAATAATGTAACCAAATATAATGTAAATCAAATGTAATGTAATTGAAGAATAATGTAAATCAATATATTTTGTTTGAAAGAAAATAAAAAGCGTTGAATTGATCTAAAGTTTCAGTAAAGACATTTACATTATTACATACATTTCTGTTTCATATGAATGCTGTTGAACTTTCTGTTCATAAAAGAATCTGGAAAAGCAGCACAACTGTTTTCAACATTGATAATTACAGTAACTGTTTCTTGAGCATCAAATTCGGAAGGTTCATGTGAGACTGAAGGAGTAAAGGCCCGGGTATATTTCATGTTTTGAGTTCCACTCACATGCCCGAGCCTTTCTATGGGCCTGTCCAAATACCCACACTTGTGGTCTTTGCACTTGACCACTTACATGAGGTATTTCCTATATTTGGCCCAAGTGTTCAAGTAGGTGTGAAGACTGCAAGTGTGTAGAACATTTGATTACCCGATGGGACACACTTATAGTATAAAAAGCTGTTACAAATGTTGTACCAAATACACATAGCTTACTAATTTTTGCACCAATAAAATGTGCAAAACTTTGTTTTACTCCCAAATTACATGTAATATCTAATTAATTTCACTTACAGTGGAATGTTTTCCACGTTATCTCGCGATTTCAAGCATGTGAGTTCCCAAACATAATGCATGAAGGGATAGGTTTCAGAGATTGTATATAATAGGGAAGGTCTGACAGAAGGTCTGTATCTCTTACCATTGGAGAAAGCGTAACGGCTAACTTAATCACGTGCGACACCTCTCAGCCTATCGTGTAACGGCAGTCGCAACATTCCCTAGTATGCCTTCTCTTGAAAAAATATATTTTTATCAAGCTAAAATCTACATATAGTTCCCAAAGAAAGTATTGTTTAGTGTAAAATATGCTGAAGATTAGCAAACAGCTAGGCTGTCGATTAATTAAATGATTAGCTATTTCCCCACAAAAGCTGTTTAATCAGCATAGTGAAGCCTCTCATCCATTGACATCCATTCAAAAAACAGCCTCTGGTTTCCTTCCCTGCGTACCGCCGGGAGCGGAGCGTTAACATTAGCCGTTACGTTTGTTTGGCTAAAGGTTGCAGGCTTGCCTTCCAGTGGCTTTGATAGGTTTAGCCTCGAATACCGATAGTGTGGGTTTTGTGTGCGTTCAGGGCACTGCGCTTTGGCATTTTAAGACATGGGACAGTCTTGCGCACTTACTTCCTGTCACGTACATGCTCCCTCAAGTGGCCAAGAAAGCAAGTGTGGGGCTGCATCCGAAAACTGAAAAACGCTGCCTTCGGAGGACGCATTCCAAGGTAGGAAGGCATTAAGGCACGTCCGAATCCAAAGTTAGCTTTACTTCCTGTCTCCTGAGATGCCTTGATCTGATCGATTTTTGAAGGCAGCATGTGTCTTTTGCTGCCTCTGATATCTCACAATTCTGTTCTTTTCATTCTGTGACAGTGGAGCTAAAAATAAAGATGGCGTCTGAAAGTTGCGGTTGGTAGTCAGTTTGTGTGTAAATGTACGTTTTTTACCATTGTTTTCCACTTTTGATGTCATATGTAGACAAGTTACTCTTGTAGTAAATAAAATTTTCATTTAGTTATCACCAAAGCTTGCTCACTGCCTCAGAATTCTGTCCGAAATTAGTTTCGTGAGGTTCCTACATGCGCAAACGCTGCCCACAAAGTCATTGCGTGATAGGGCAGCAAGGCAACGAGTCAGCTGCCTAAGCTTTTGGATGCAGCCTGGGTATTTGGACAGGCCCAAAGTATATTCCTTTGGCCGTGAAAGAGGAAAGACGTGTTTGGCACATGCGAACTATCTATTTTTCAAGTCACTTGCACATACGCTGTTGTATGCTCATCATCTGTGCGAACACAAAGCGTCCAAATAACATACTACTTATTTTGTAATTACTAAAGTATTTGCTTCACAACCACTAAAAAGTATGTTCTTTATAGTATGAATGTGTGTAGAATGAATGTAATCTGGATGTAGTACATTCACCATGCTGTCATTATCATGTGACCTACCAGCGTCAGTTGTGTAAATTCCATAGATTGTAAAAAAGGTTGATTCACTGCCATTCACAAATCCTCTCCCGTGGCCTCATGGGATAGTAAAGTGTCTATATGCACACTTCAGAATCTTGCTGGAAGTAGTATGTCATCTGAGTACTTTTTGCCTACTCTTTTAGACCTATGTCTAATTCTTTTATCACATACTGTTTTTTGCCTACATAGTAGGGAAGTATGCAATTTCGGATGCAGCCAAAAAATTGACCCTCCCGATGACAAAAATTATATCACACGGACTGTGTGCTTACCGTTGCAGAACACGGATGGCCAAAGTATACTTATCAACTCTACAATTACTTAGCAACAAACCTTGTTAGCAAGTTGATTTAATATAGGCCAACTTACTCAACACAATATCAACATACTAGCTGCTTCATAAATTCAGACAGCCAAAGTCTTGACATGTCGCACTATATAAATGACTCTACACGAATCAATGCCTCAACTTTCCCTAACTCAAAAAAGGAGGCGTATACCTGACACTGAGGGAGATAAATAGAGAGGAAGAGGGAGGGAGAAGGCTCATCCTGACATCACAAAACCAACATTGGGACACCATATCATCATTTATTTATGCGCCCAACAGCTTGCCTGAAGTTACAGGATCGAGGCTCTCTCAAAGGGTGAGTCATCCTTTTCTCACTCTCTCTTTCTCATTCTCCCTCCCTTTCTCCACCCTATCTCTTATTTTCAAAGCAGCGACTGACATCAAATTCACTTTGAGGCCAGGACTTCCTATGTCTCTCTTGCATATTTTTATTTGTGTATAACTGTATATGCACCAACTATAAATTTAAGGTTGCATGCTGTCATTTAACTTAACATTGCTGTTGCATGTTTTTAAGCTACAATATATGCTTGCCACATTCTGTCATGTTAATTGCATAACTATAAATAGCACTGAACATGTACTGACCTTGCAATGTGTTATAGAAGGCATGATGATGGGGCAAAATGCTCTTAACAATTCCCATAGCAAACTGTAGTACAGCCGCTGCAAATCCGATTTCTTCCCTCTACATTTGCACAGTGTGAGTACATCAGCCCTGTGCTGTGCCGACAGACCTCTAATTCAGACAGGCTCTGGCCCAGCTCTACTGCCCTTGGCCACGATCAATAACTCCATGTTAGACCAAAGTAATTCAGCTGGGTTTTATTCACTCTGAACATTTCTTTGGCCCACGGAGAATGTGAATCACCCAGAGCTCACAGCCCTGTCACTTTGTCCCTCTGCATGAACTCTATAGTTCACTTGATCTACAAATGGGTTTGCTTCAAAAGGTCAGTTTGTGTAAAGTGTAAATCTTCTGAAGCCTTATAACCACCTGGGGAAATGGCCATACATGTATGGCCACCTGCATGTGCCCTAAAACACCTGTTTGGCTGAATCTCAGAAAGTTAAATTTAACTTTCTGTGATTCTTTAGTAGGTACACCTTGCTGGTACCAGGTTTACCTTCAGAATTGCCTTAACTGTTGATGGCATAGATTCAACAAGGTTCTGGAAACATTCCTCATAAATTTTGGTCAATATTGACATGAAAGCATGACCCAGTTGTTGCAGATTTGTCAGTTGCACATCCATGATGTGAATCTCCCATTCCATCACATCCCAAAGGTGCTCTATCGGATTGAGGTTAGGTGACTGTGGAAGCAATTGGAGTTTAGTGAACTCATTGTCATGTTCAAGAAACCAGTTTGAGATGATTTGAGCTTTGTGACATGGTGTGTTATCCTGCTGAAAGTAGCCACTGGAAGATGGATACACTGAGGTCATAAAGGGATGGACATGGTCAACAACAATACTCAGGTAGGCCACGGCATTTAAACAATTCTCAATTGGTACTAAGAAAATATCCCTAACCCAGCCTGAACCATTGATACAAGGCAGGATTGTTCCATGCTTTCATGCTGTTTACAATAAATTCTGACCCTACTGAATGTCACAACAGAAATCGAGACTCATCAGACCAGACAACGTTTTTCCAGTCTTCTATTGTCCAATTTTGGAGAGCCTGTGCGATTTGTAGCTTCAGTTTACTGTTCTTAGCTGACAGGAGTGGCATCTGGTGTGTCTTCTGCTGCTGTAGCCCATCTGCTTCAAGGTTTGACATGTTGTCATTCAGAGATGCTCTTCTGCAGACCTCGGTTTTAACGAGTGGTTATTGAGTTACTGTTGCCTTTCTAACAGCTCAAATCAGTCTGGTCATTCTCCTCTGACCTCTTGCATCAACAAGAAATTTTCACTGAATATTTTCTGTTTTTTGGACCATTCTCTGTAAACCCTAGAGACGCTGTGTGAAAATCCCAGTAGATTAGCAGTTTCTGAAATACTCAGACTAGCCCATCTGGCACCAACAATCATGCCATGTTCAAATCCACTTAAATCAACTTCCTTCCCCATTCTGATGCCCAGTTTGAACGCAGATCGTCTTGCCCATGTCTATATTCCTAAATGCATTGAGTTGCTGTCATGTAATTGGCTGATTAGATATTTTCGTTTAAGTGCAATTGAACAAATGTAACTAATAAAGTGGCTGGTGAGAGTATAATATAATATAATATAATATAATATAATATAATATAATATAATATAATATAATATAATATCATATAATATCATATAATATCATATAATATAATATAATATAATATAATGCTCAAAAAAATGAACACAAAGGAACACTTTGAAAACACATCAGATCTCAATGGGGGAAAATATCATGCTGGATATCTAAACTGATACGGACTGGGTAATGTGTTAGAAATGAAAGGATGCCACATCGCTTGATGGAAATGAAAATTATCAACCTACAGAGGACTGAATTCAAAGACACCCTGAAAATCTAAGTGAAAAAGTGATGCAGCAGGCTTGTCCATTTTGCTGAAATTTCGTTGCAGCAACTCAAAATGGTACTCAATAGTTCATATGGCCCCCACGTGCTTGTATGCATGCCTGACAACGTCGGGGCATGCTCCTAATGAGACAACGGATGGTGTCCTGGGGTATTTCCTCCAAGATCCGGACCAGGGCATCACTGAGCTCCTGGACAGTCTGAGGTGCAACCTGACGGCGTCAGATGGACCGAAACATAATGTCCCAGAGGTGTTCTATTGGATTTAGGTAAGGCAAGCATGGGGGCCATTCAATAGTATTAATTCCTTCATCCTCCAGGAACTGCCTGCATACTCACGTCACATGAGGCCAGGCATTGTCATACACCAGGAGGAACCCAGGATTCATTGCACCAGCGTAGGGTCTGACAATGGGTCCAAGGATTTCATCCTGATACCTAAAGGCAGTCAGGGTGTCATTTTCTAACCTGTAGAGGTCTGTGTGTCCGCTCATGAAAATGCCTCCCCAGACCATCACTGACCCACCACCATCATGCTGAATGATGTTACAGGCAGCATAACGTTCTCCACGACTTCTCCAGTCCCTTTCACGTCTGTCACGTGCTCAGGGTGAACCTGCTCTCATCTGAAAAGCACAGGGTGCTAGTGGCGGACCTGCCCATTCTGGTGTTCAATAGCCGCATTTCCACTGTCGGGCAAGTGCGAGCCAGGGCTAACAGCATGCCGGGCTGGGCCTATGGCCACAGACCTTAGGCACCGAGGCCAAAATCAAGTTGCGTTTCCACTGTCGGTCCGCTAGCTCCGCAGCGCTGATCTAAAAACCACCCTTAAACACACCTCCCTTGATCAAACGTCACACAACCCAACCCATTTCAGCGTGTAGACCATCACCTGACTATGATTAGCTCCGCCTTTCACCTCGACCGCGCCTCAAGCCCCAGCTGGCCCGCTTTGGACCAAGGTTTTCGGCGGGCCGAAAAACCCGTGCCTTTGGCACCGAGGAAGCACCGAAGAGGCACGATCAAGCCCCGGAAGTGACAGTGGAAACGCGACCGGCCCTGGCACGCACTAGCACGCCCGCCTTTGGCCCGTCAGTGGAAACGCGGCTAATGGCATATGCCAATCAAGCTCCACGGTGCCAGGCAATAAGCACAGGGCCCACTAGAGGACGTCGGGCCCTCAGGCCACCCTCATGAAGTCTGTTTCTGATTGTTTGGTCAGAGACATTCACACCAGTGGCCTGCTGGAGGTCATTTTGTAGGGCTCTGGCAGTGCTCATCCCATTCCTCCTTGCACAAAGGAGTAGATACCGGTCCTGCTGATGGGTTAAGGACCTTCTACAGCCCTATCCAGATCTCCTAGAGTAACTGCCTGTCTCCTGGAATCTCCTCCATGCTCTTAAGACTGTGCTGGGAGATTGATGTGCCATCCTGGAGGAGTTGTACTGCCTGTGCAACCTCTGTAGGGTCCAGGTATTGCTTCGTGCTACCAGTAGAGACACTGACGCTAGCCAAATGCAAAACTAGTAAAAAACAGTCAGAAAAGATGAGTAGGGGAAAAAATGTCAGAGGCCTCCACCTGTAAAACCATTCCTGTTTTGGCGGTTGTCTCATTTTTGCCCATCTACTGCACATGTTGTTAATTTAATTTACACCAAAGCAGCTGAAACTGATTAACAACCCCCTCTGCTACTTAACTGACCAGATCAATATCCCAGGAGTTTAACTGACTTGATGCTATTCTCTGATTAAAAAGTGTTCCTTTAAATTTTTTGAGCAGTGTATAATATAATGAACAATGTGAGCAAAATGGCTGATTAAAAGTATTATATTTAAATTTCTGGCCTGCTAATGTATTTTCTGCTTCAGGTGTTTTGAATACTTCTACATATAAATACATACCAGCACATTTCACAGTTCAGCTCAATGATTAGCTTGTTGCTTTGGATCTTCATTTGCTGAAGAGGGGGGGGGGGGGGGGGGAAACATTCACAATATAAAGTATTTCTCGTAACCAATGTTTCGCGTCCCCTGATAGTCTCAAGCAGTAATAACAGTGGAAATCAAGTCACTCAAATAATTTGATGGCATGCTACCCTAAATGAGCGCCATGGGCATTGCGATTACTACTGTGTCTAGGAAAGAGTGCTTGTCTTCTCCCTTCTTAATTTGCTCAAGGGAGCATAAATGCTTATTAGCATTGCCACAGTAATTTCTCCTTGAGGGAGACCACTGACAACACTCTAAACAGAGAGTCCTCCCTTAATACTTCATATGATACATGGGTGTTAGCAAGGCAAAATTATAAGGAAACTTTGTGAGCTGCTTTATCTGAACTGACATTTATTCTGTGCCTGCTTAGGTTTAAAAAAAAGTGCTTTAAAAATGGAAAGTGCTTCGAGAGAAAAAAGCAGAAGAAAATCAGCATGCAAATAATGGCGTCTTAAATTGTACTTTGCAAGTAATAATCTCGCTAGATCTTAATTACGCTCATCTAATGCTATTTTAGAAAACATGATTCGGCAGCACAGCTGATTCACAGTGGCATGCTCACCAGACAAAGTCCTGAAAATATATGCGAATACAAGGCCAAGCAATTTTAAAATAAAGAGGAAGCCTGTTTAGACATGCATCTCGATTGGGAAAGCAGGAGAAATGATGTTCTTTTGGCAGTCCTGTGGGGTGACATATTGTGCCAACTCTTGCTTAAATGAGATTGAGTATCCTCTCCATACTGCACAACACAATTTCAAATCTTAACTGCTATACTGTAGACTGGCTGTCATCTTCACTTCTGTTATGTGTTTATTGTAATAATGACTGTACTGGGAGAGTTTGGCAGTATAACGGTACTCCCTGGAGCTCAATCTCCAGGTTCTCTTGCTAAACAGTTCGAAGACTAACTGACTATTGCCCTCTTCTGGTGAAAACTGCAGACTACATGCCAGGAAAAGCTATTATAATACAAATAGGGAATAGATTATGCTGGTAAGGTCATGAAAAACACTAAAACAATCTGATTTTGACAAATCTGAGGGAAAAAATTGATTCAGGCCCTATGATGAGAGGGAACCATTAAGGTCCTGTGTGACTTAAAAATGTTGTCCTAAACCCAGTAAAAAAAATTGACACTTTTGATATACACTATATTCCTAAAGGGCTGTGTTCAGATTGGAATGTTAGCATACTGCATTCTGTGCAGTATAAACTGTATACTGCATGGATTAAAAAAGTACCCTAGTGTGTGAAACTATGCAACTAAAGCAGTATGCTACATGTTGTCACATGTCCACAGTTGGGACCACAGTTTTTACAAACGTTGATGTGTCCACAAATTCCTCATTAACAAAAAGACAGACCTTTGATATTCAATATAATATAATGTTATATACCCTTGAAAAAGTAAAGGGATTACTTTTATTTTTTTCTGTAATTTAATTACAGTCACTTTTGATGTAATTGCATTAAACACTGTGCAGACTATAGAACAATTTTAAATTATATAAATATTATATATTTTATATCAAAATTTAACAACTGATGTTAAAATGATGTAACCTTATTACTTTAAATAGGGGGAAGAATAATTTCAAAAATAATTTTTAAATTAATTACAACCCTATTTCCAGAAAAGTTGGGACATTTTGTAAAATGCAATAAAAATAAGAATCTGGGATTTGTTAATTTGGACCCACTTTATATTAAGTGGCCTTAACCACTAAGTACTTACATTTAAATTAATCATTCGATACAATGCACTTATTGTGTACATACATGTTTTTACATTGTACTTATATTTTAAAAACACCTGCATGTAATTACATATGTAATTAATTTCTGTAATTACATTTATAATTACACTGTTGACCCATCCCTTAACCCTTACCCCTACCCTTAAACCTACCCATACCACCAAAGCTTTCCCTAACCTTACCCATACCCCACCTCAATAACTGCAAAAGTGTTTTGCAATTCAGTATGAACCCAATAAGTACATTGCACTTATTTTTTGATGTAAGTACATAGTAGTTAAGGCCACTTAACATAAAGTGGGACCGTTAATTCTTTTGAACCTTTATTTAACTGACAAAAGTACAAAGAAAAGATTTCCAAAGTTTTCACTGACCAACTCAATAGTATTTTGTAAATATAAACAAATTTTGATTTTGATGGCTGCAACACACTCCAAAAAAATTTGGGACAGAGGCAAAATAAAAGATTATATGCATGTTAAACAGTTTTAAAACAGTCCGCTATTAGCAAGCTGGTAAGGTTGAGGGTATTGTGATTGGGTCTAAATGGAAGATCCACCAAAGGTTCGGTCTTTGCAAGCATCATGGCTAAACACTTTGTGACAAATTTCATGAAAGAATTGTCAAACAATTCAAAAATCACATTTCTCAGTGAAAGATTGCAAAGAATTTAGGCCTTTCACCATTTTCCAATCAAAATATTGTAAAAAGGTTCAGGGAATCCAAAGAAATCTCACGCTGTCTAGGGCAAAGCAGGAAACATCTGTTGACTGTGCGTGACCTTCAAGCCCTCAGATGCATGGCACTGCATTAGAAACCATCATGCTACTGTGTATATATATTTATATATAGCCACATGGGCTCGGGAGTACTTTGTAAAACCGTTAGCACTTAACACAGTCTGCCAACGAAGAAATGCAACTTGAATATATGTTACACAAGGAGAACGCTTTACATCAATTCTATGCAGAGATGCCTGGCCTGAGCTCATCTCAGATGGTCCAAAAGACAGAAATGTGTGCTGTGGTCAGAGGAGTCCACGTTTCAGCTTGTTTTTGGGAAAAATGGACATCAAGTTCTCAGAGACGAAAGGGATCATCCAGACTTGCAGTAGCTGCAGGTGCAAGCAAACATCTGTCATGGTATGGCGGGGGTGCAT
This sequence comes from Megalobrama amblycephala, assembly GCF_018812025.1. Taxonomy (NCBI): domain Eukaryota; kingdom Metazoa; phylum Chordata; class Actinopteri; order Cypriniformes; family Xenocyprididae; genus Megalobrama; species Megalobrama amblycephala. The sequence continues at coordinate 21,621,805 of NC_063052.1, read as the reverse complement.
CAGTGCAAACGGCATGGGTGACTTGCATATGTGTGACGGTACCATTGACATGGAGGAGAATATTGGGATTGTACAGAGACATACTGCCATCAAGATGGCATCTTTCCTGGGAAGCAAGACAATGCCATGCCTCTTTCTGCACATGCTAAAACAGAGTGGATGTGCTTGACTGGCCTGCAGTCCAGATCTGTCTCTTATTGAAATGTGTGGCCCATCATAAAAAGGAGAATCAAACAACGACGACCACAGACTGTTGATTTCACTCTACTCTTTTGCTAAGTGTATCTCATACTCTCCAAAATGTTCAAAATGATTAAGTTCTGGTATCTTTTAGATTTTGCTATTTACCATATCTCTGAACATCCAAAGAGGATTTTTATCATTCTGTTTCATCATACTTTCAAGTAGATGAAAGGGGTCAACAGACACCCCCTACTCATGACCCCTCCCCCTCGTAGCCCCCCTTCCGGTGATACCGGAAGAACCTTTATTTGTGTTTGTCAAGATGGCGGCTGGAATGTATCTAGAGCACTATTTGGACAGTAAGACTATTGTCTTTGTTTCGATATTCATCCCCATAAATAAACATCTTCCGAGTTCACAGTGTTCAGCATGTCTGCACGTTTCACCCACATACACAATTTACAATAAAACGATCGCGCAACGATATAAAACAGCGCTAATAAGACAATAGTACGGTTATTGGGCTCTGAAGCTAACGGGCTAACGGTATATGTAAACAGTGTTATGATGTGAATGATGGTTTGGTTGATAAGTTTGGTGGGTGCGGTGCCGATAAATGTGACAATGTAATGTTGCTGCTATTTAAACAATTAAATAAATATCAGGGAACAATAAAGCTCAGTGTCAAGCATTAAATGCAGTGTTTCAGCACTATCGAGTTCGGTTGCGCTCATACAGATGGAAATCGTTTACTGTAGTGCTGGTTTTCAAATGCGCAGAGCCTTTTGGACCTATTTATTATGGGCTTGATATTAGTGTAGAAGATTTATATGTCATTTGATCTGTTTAGGCATAGAGAATCTGCCTTTTGAACTGCAAAGGAACTTCCAGCTGATGCGAGATCTGGACCAGAGGACAGAGGGTGAGTCTACACTGTAGACCTGCCTCTAAATCAATACAGTAATATAGAATAATATCTTTATGTCGATATTACATGTTTATATTTCGTGACTGATTGTGTGGAATAGTAAATCTCTTCTAAAGTGGTTATTTTGAAGTGTCCAACACATCTTACATGTACTTACTACAGTAATAACAGTAAATCACATAATTGCATAACTGTAAATTGCAAAATTACAAGCAACTAGCTCTAAACCAAACCTAATTATATAGTAAGGGCATGTTGTTTATTAATATTACTCAGTACTAATTTGTATAATTACATTGTAACATGGGCATCCTAAACTAAAGTGTAACCATTACATTTCTTCTTTCTGTAGATCTGAAAGGGCAGATTGATTCTCTGGCTCGTGAATACACAGCTAACGCTCGGACGTTGTCCTCCGAACAGAAGCTCTCGCTGTTAAGACAAATCCAGCAGTCTTATGGGAAGTGCAAGGAGTTTGGAGATGACAAGGTCCAGCTTGCGATGCAAACCTATGAGATGGTTAGTGTGAATTTGCATTTACTCTTTGCTAATGAACTATTATAACTACTGCAAATTGTGTTTATATATTATATTTTCTGATAAATGTGCACTAACCTTCAAGTTTTTTTTTTTATATATATATATATATATATATATATATATATATATAAAAATTAATACTATTATTCAGCAAGGATGCATTAAAGTGATCAAAAGTGGCCGGAAAGACATTTATAATTTTACAAAAAATCAGTTTCAAATAAATGCTGTTTTTTTTAACTTTCTGTTGATAAAAGTATCCTGAAAAAAATTATCACAGTTTCCACAAAAATATTAAGCAGCTCAGTCTGCCTTGAGCAGCTAATCATCATATTAGAATGATTTCTGAAGGATCATGTGACACTGAACACTTGAGTAATGATGCTGAAAATTCAGCTTTGCATCATAGGAATAAATTACATTTTAAAATATGTTAAAATAGAAAACGGTTATTTTAAATTGTGATAATATTTCACAACATTACTGACTTTTATCAAATGATGAGCATAAGAGACTTCTATCAAAAACATTTAAAAAATCATATTGACCCAAATTGTTAAATAATAGTGAATATTAAATATATTGTAAAATGTTATGATAATATACATTTAGTTGCTTTATATCTCCATATGATGTTTCACACTTCATTTATTCTATACTTTTAGGTGGATAAGCATATCCGAAGGTTGGATACAGACCTGGCTCGCTTTGAGGCCGACCTCAAGGAGAAACAGATAGAAAGCACCGATTACGACTCTACCTCCAGCAAGGGCAACAAGAGTGAGTGTTGTGCTTTGGATAGGTGCTTATGCCCATTAGTGCTGTTCTGGCACATGTGAATCTCTGTACATCAGCAGTGTTTCTGATGGTTGTTTATTGTTTGAAGGTGATCATCGAGGACCCAAGAAGAAGGAGGTGACTCGCACTAGGTCAAAGGTGAAGAACTCTGACGATGACTGCAGCTCCAAGAGTGGGCAGAAGAAGGTCAAACTCACGCAAAGGTGAGAATCACACACGTTCTCTATGATAATTCTGTTTGTATAATTAAAGTGTGACAGTTTTGTGCCGCTTATGACACCAAACAGAATTGTAGAAATAATACTTTTCCAACTGGTTTGCCTTGTAATAAAACATTTCTGCTTTGTACACTTAGAACATAAATACTACTATTCAAAGGTTGTGTTTTGTTTTGTTTTTTGAAATAAGGTAATAGTTTTATTCAACAAGGACAGCTAAATTCATCAAAATTGACAGTAAAGACTATATCTATTCTATTTCAAATAAATGCTCTTCTTTAGAACTTTCAGAGAATCCTGAAAAAATGTATCAGTGTTTCCACAAAAATAATAAGCAGCACAATCAGTTTTCAACGTTGATAATAAGATCTGTTTCTTGAGCAGCAAATCAGCATATTAGAATGATTTCTGAAGGATCATTTGACACTGAGTCGTAGGAATAAATGACCAGTTATACAGTTAAAACAGTTATTTAAATTTGTGATAATATTTCAAAATATGACTATTTTTACTGCATTTTTTGGTTTAAAATAAATGCAGCCTTGATAAGCATAAGAGACTTCTTTCAAAAACGTTTTTTTTTTTTTTTTTTAATCTTACAGATCCCAAACTTGTATGTGCCACAGACAGGATATGTTATGTTTTATTTTTCATCTTTTAATAGAGATTTGTTTAGACTATAAGTCATAGACTCTGTTTGTGATGTTGAATAGATTTCAAAGGAGATGGGAACTGGAACCTCCCAACATGTACATAAATATTTAAGTTGTTGTGAAATAGATTTTTAATGTTTAGAAATACCAAAGGGTTAGAGTTTGCCTTACGGTCTGTCGATAAAAGAGGCGAAATACATAAAAAAAGCCATTCTGAAATATAATAAAATTGTATTAAGACTCAGAAGTGGAAAAAATGGAATTCAGATTTACTATTTCCTTTTGCCTTCCAGCTCTGAGTTTTCAACCCCGGCTGTGAACTTTGGGAACGTGCACCCCTCAGATGTGTTGGACATGCCAGTGGACCCCAACGAGCCCACCTATTGCCTCTGCCACCAGGTTTCATACGGGGAGATGATTGGCTGTGACAATACAGACGTGAGTCTCCTTCCTCATTTAATGCACTCAGACAGAGGCCAACACACTCGCAGCCTCTCATATCTTATTGCTTACATATAGATATTTATTTATTTTATCATTTGATTATATTTATTTCACTATTAAAGGTCCCGTTTTTCGTGTTTTTTTGAAGCTTTGATTGTGTTTATAGTGTGCAATATAACGTGTTCATGTTTCGCGTGTAAAAAAACACAGTATTTTTCACATAATTTACTTATCTGTATACCGCTGTTTCCACTGTCATAAAAACGGGCTGATGACTTCCTTGTTCTATGAAGTCCCTCCTTCAGAAATATGTAACGAGTTCTGATTGTTCCTGTGTTGTGATTCGACAGCAGCTTAGCGAACCTTGCCCGGAAAGGTCACGCCTCTTACCATAACGTGGAGATGCACGCGCTCAGTGTTATTGTAAACATGTCTTTAATTTTACCCTATCAATTTGAGCCGGAATCAGACCCGGTGATTGGACTGCGGGATGAAAATAACAGCGTTTCGACGACATGGCGACAAACACACTCTACAAACGCAACTCTTGTGTATTCCTGTGGGCGGAGGTTAGTCAAAAAACTGTTTTAGTGACGTCATTAAAGAAGGAAGTAGAGGGATGTAGTCCAAACTGGCCGTTCGATGTAGGCAACTTCTGTTAAATAAAATATCTCGCTTGGCATTGAACTTTGAGCTTTAAAATTTTACAGATTTTATTTATACTCTAACAACAACATTACACACTAACTAAAGTTTGAAACATGGGATCACGAAGAACGGGACCTTTAAAAGTTAAAATGGAGGTTAAATATCTGGTCATGTACCAGGGCTCCAGACTGTGAATAAAACGGTCATATTTGCGAACAAAAATATTAATTTGCGAGATTTTTGATGAGTACACCACTGGCAACAATATAAATTTACATGTTGTGATTTAAAAATGTGCATGTAATGCCCTTTTTACCTGCGTGTTCTATGAGGGGTAGCCTATCAAATCTTTTGTTGTGCTGACATAATAAATGAGACGATGCGCATTAATGTTTCAGTGGGGAAAAAACGCTTTTGCCGTTTGAGCGCCAAAATACGCACGGGGAAAGTAAAGATCAGCTTTCTACATCAGAAAAACATGTCATAACAAAAAAGCAGCAGCTATTTGCACTAAGTAGATGCTATTTACACTAAGTGAAAATAGCAATATATTTTATTTACACTATATAAAAGTAGCAGTTCTTTGCAATAAGTGCAAATAGTTGTTAGGTGCTATTTATAGGCTACTTATAAATAGCGGCAGATTATTTGCACCTTAGTATTGTTGTACATTAACAGGATGGAATAATAACATAAGAGTGTAAATTACTATTTATTAAAATTATTGAATGGATGCGGCCCTGTTGGGACAATGAAACCCCCCCTACACCTACTCCTAACCCTACCTGATAAAATACTTTGTTATTAAACACTAGTTAGGCACTTTATTTTCACTTTTCAAATATTTTCTTCATTTTTATTGGAAATAAATGGCTTTCTGATCTGATATGTGATGCGAAAAGGGAGAAGAGCGAGTTCGGCAAAAGGGGGTTTGAACTCCCTATGGCCTACACCACTGCAGGCACTGAGTAGTGCGCGTCTTTTTTAAATCTTGTGTGGCCCAACTAGACTTTGGTGGGTGGAGTTAGTGTAAATAGCTTTTACCAACAAGACCAGTTATTTACACTCCGAAACAAAAAATATCAGACTTTTTCAAACAGTCCTCATCACTGTCTAACAACAACACTGACAGCGCAAATGCTAATAAAAAAGCAGGCTCCGGTGGAGAGATAGAAAATGACGGAGATTCAGAGGGTTCATCTTTCCTTGTCAATGAATGAACACCCAAGTAAAAGTACAGAAAGGCAGTGACTATTTTGTGCACACATCATGGATAAACTACACAAAGTAAATCTTAACTGTGTGGACACTAACAATATTGTTAACAATTCTCATTTTTAATCAATACTGATAATTGAATCTTATTCTTAAGATCTTTTAGTCTATGCTGTTTTCAGTTGCTGCGTGAACTTTGCATTATTTGTAGTACACCTGACATCCAGTAATGGCAATAAGCTTTGTGATTTGGTACTTTTAATATGTTACTTTTAATAAATAATGTCTCAGCTTTTAAATTCTGGCTCTTTAATGTAGCACCTCAGTTCAAGCGGCATGTAAACCGATCATCTCTTCCTTTGTACTACTAGTTATTGCACAAAATAAACATAAATGAACATCAGAAGGTATGTTGAAAGGTACAGTACAACTTACTTAAATGTATCAGTGTTTCAACCTTGGAAAGAGGTCAATAAAACCTCTTGAGAACAGTGTCATGTAATTTAGCTCACACTAGCCATTCAGTGTCCATAAACTTGTTAGTCTGCTAGATTAAAAAAAAATAACTATAGAGAGGAGCATTTTGTTAAATATATGCACTATATTACATATTATATTTTTACTTAACCTTTTGTCTACATCAGGATAAAGAATGGAAGGAGCTAAAAATAAAATTCAACATCGCCTATTTAAATGTGAAGAGCTGCCTCCTCTCAGATATTACTAATGAAGAATAATAGACTGGGTGTATGCAAACATTTATGCATTGAGGAGGAGGCCAAACTACACTCAATGGCCATGTGATGCTGACATAATTATTGTCCCTGATACTGGCTCACATTCTGTGTAAAAAACAATTATTTGTGACTGTATATACAGGAAAAGACATTCAGTTCCCACTTTAAGTGAACCTCAGTCCCAGCTGATGCTGTAAAAGGAGGGCAAATGTAAACACATGACAGTATGACTCAAATTAAGTGTTTAAAAAAAATAAAACACATGTTTATTCTTATGTGGCACTTGAAAAAATAATTTAGCACATTTATATATATATATATATATATATATATATACAGTACAGTCCAAAAGTTTGGAACCACTAAGATTTTTAATATATTTAAAAGAAGTTTCGTCTGCTCACCAAGGCTACATTTATTTAATTAAAAATACAGTAAAAAACAGTAATATTGTGAAATATTATTACAATTTAAAATAACTGTGTACTATTTAAATATATTTGACAAAGAAATTTATTCCTGTGATGCAAAGCTGAATTTTTAGCATCGTTACTCCAGTCTTCAGTGTCACATGATCCTTCAGAAATCATTCTAATATGCTGATTTGCTGCTCAATAAACATTTATGATTATTTTCAATGTTGAAAACAGTACTTTTTTTTTTCAGGATTCCTTGATGAATAGAAAGTTCAAAAGAACAGCATTTATCTGAAATACAAAGCTTCTGTAGCATTATACACTACCGTTCAAAAGTTTGGGGTCAGTAAGAATTTTTATTTTTATTTTTTTGAAAAGAAATTAAAGAAATGAATGCTTTTATTCAGCAAGGATGCATTAAATCAATCAAAAGTGGCAGTAAAGACATTTATAATGTTACAAAAGATTAGATTTCAGATAAACACTGTTCTTTTGAACTTTCTATTCATCAAATAATCCTGAAAAAAAATATTGTACACAAATATTTTGTACAATTGTACACATTAAATGTTTCTTGAGCAGCAGATCAGCATATTAGAATGATTTCTGACGGATCATGTGACACTGAAGACTGGAGTAATGATGCTGAAAATTCAGCTTTGCCATCACAGGAATAAATTACTTAAATATAAATATATACTGAAATATATTCAAATAGGAAACAGTTATTTTAAATTGTAATAATATTTCACAATATTACTGTATAAAAAATATAAATTTTTACTGTATTTTTAATTAAATAAATGTAGCCTTGGTGAGCAGACGAAACGTCTTTTAAAAACATTAAAAATCTTAGTGGTTCCAAACTTTTGGACTGTACTGTATATATATATATATATATATATATATATATATATGCAGTGGGAAGGCACAGATTCTGTCTCTGAGCTCTTCAGGCAGTTCCTTTGACCTCATGATTCTCATTTGCTCTGACATGCACTGTGAGCTGTAAGGTCTTATATAGACAGGTGTGTGGCTTTCCTAATCAAGTCCAATCAGTATAATCAAACACAGCTGGACTCAAATGAAGGTGTAGAACCATCTCAAGGATGATCAGAAGAAATGGACAGCACTTGAGTTAAATATATGAGTGTCACAGCAAAGGGTCTGAATACTTAGGACCATGTGATATTTCAGTTTTTCTTCTTTAATAAATCTGCAAAAATGTCAACAATTCTGTGTTTTTCTGTCAATATGGGGTGCTGTGTGTACATTAATGAGGGAAAAAATGAACTTAAATGATTTTAGCAAATAGCTGCAATATAACAAAGAGTGAAAAATTTCAGTGTACCCTCTGTAAATAGGAGCCAATGGCTGCTTAATAGATTTTGTCTGGAGCCCTGTGTACCGTAAACTTCATTCCTTGATTTCAATGTTATATTACAGCCGATTCCTATACATTTATATTCAGTTAATATGCTCATGTTAAATATGTGTGTTTCTCTTTCTTTAGTGTTCTATCGAGTGGTTCCACTTTGCCTGTGTGGGTCTGACCACCAAGCCCAGGGGGAAATGGTTAGTAGTCATGTGATTTTGCCTTTGAAACTGATGCAATTCAACGCTGCCAGACATCAGTGTAAAAACAGACATTTTAGTCTGAAGTAACTCACTAAATAAAACAATACTGAATAACGGTTTACTTGTATATTTCAACATTTGCCTCATTTTCCTTCTACATCAGGTACTGCCCAAGATGTTCACAGGAGCGGAAGAAGAAATGAACATACAAAAGAATTCACAGAGAGGGAGGTAGAGGCAGACACAAGGGTTGAAAGTGTTTTTAAAGCCCTCCATAGACACTAATATAGATCCACTCTCTGCTTAATCTGGTGCTTGTCGTCCTCTTTTCCATCTTCACATCCCTCTCTCAGCCAGACAGTAAGAGAAGAGATGATGGGGGAAGATGAAGGAGGTGTAGTTTTTAATTTATGTGATAATGAAGATGACTTTTGTTATGGAGTATTTTTGGTTCTGCATTATTTTATATTCTTATATTTTGGGTTTGTTTATTTGGATTGTCTTTTTTAAAGCTCATTTTAAACACATGAACTCAACAGTCAAAACAGTCAGGGAGCATATCAACACTCGATCTCACAGTTCTTTTTTATGGTTTTAATTCCAGACTGGATAATTGCTACATGTCAGTATCCTTCTCAGATGGTTTCTAATACAGGATAATTTCCTAACAGGTCCCAGAACAGGCTTGACACCAATCCCTAACTTATTTCCTTATTTCGATATGCATAAAAGGGCAAGAGTTATATCAACATACCTCACCAGATCTGAGATGTTTATATGACAAACCAGCAGTTACAAAAAAAAATCGCTGCTCTCTGGGATCATTTAGCTTGATTTTTACTCACACTCAGTACAGAGCCTTTCCACTATTGTGTCTTTGTCTTACATTCACAAATCCTGCACTTGAAGACCACCTCTTCACTTCAGGTCCATTCCACAACTGTAGATCTCAATGCAGGCTTTTTTATGGTGCTTATGGTTACACACTACTTCGATCGTATTGACTCGGTCGTATTCCAGACTGTTGAAAAGCATTAACACAGCATGTAACGTTCAGTTGAATCGCTCTGACACCTGGTCATTATTTAAATGCATTTTCTTTTGTAAACTATGAATTAACTCTAGTATTGCTGTGAGTTAAGCAGCGGGGTTCTTTGCGACTGGATTTTGGTGCTTATATGAATATATTAAAGATTGGTTTGGTTAAATGCGTGAAATACACAGTAGAGCTTACAATGGTTCCCAGTCATTGTGTTGACGTCGTAAAAGCAGTATGATACTTTTTGCGAGATGTCAGAATCAAATAATGTTGATATCAACTTGTATTTAAGATTCGGTTGTTTTAATAAAGCAATTACAGGTGTGTCAGACAATGCAAACGGTTCATAACCTGGTGCTACACAGTGTGCTTTGCCGGTTCTAATTGATTATATTGTCTGGTGTATGATGAAGGGTTTGTGTCATGTGTTTTTTGCCTTTGTGTTGTTGCTTTGTGATTTGATTGTTCCTGATATTCTAGAGTACTGTACTTATGTCAGATATTGGGTCTGGTGTCTTCCATGCTAAATGAACAATGCCTGATTCTGAAAGCGTCATTGTCTCTGTTGGTCATTATTTCATTTTCCTGGTGTTTTTGAATGTTATGGTCAGAAAAGTGTCATGAACGTAGTGTAAAATAATTCAAGTCATCTCAGAAGTAGAAATGTTAATAAAGAAGTGTTAAAGTCCCCCTGAAATCAAAATGTAAGTTTTTTAGCTTTTAGTATGAATATGTTAGCCTTAATGTTATGAATAAGCTGGTGTGTTCCAAAACAATTACAAAATTTGCATTTAGGAGATATAAGCATTCAAAACTTTCAGTCTCTCACTTCCGCTAAAATGGATCACGGATTTCCATGACATCACATCGCACTTCAGCTTCTCGTCAAATCTTCTGTCCAATCAAATGCTCTCTAGAATCTGAAGTCCCGCCCCCTCCTACACTATCAACAGACACTGAAGTTGTGGCTAAAATTGGCCGTTTGTTCACACATTTACTAGTTTCTACAAGGTGAATGTAGTGCACTATATAGAGAACAGGGAACGATTCAGACAGTGTAAATATTTTCCTTTGACGCAAATGAAGTCCGTTTTCGCGTTAGTATAACGTGAACCACCGCAGTGCGAGCACAGTCTGCTCTGGCCGAGACACGAGCACAGAGCGGATCACATCCGCGCGTCAGCTCAGACCACGAAAGGTATCGGACCCATTTAAATTCTGCACAGAATGCTATATTTTAAAGTGATATAGAGGAGATTAGGAGGAGAAACGGTTTGATTTTAAAAGGAAACAGAGGTTTTACTGAGTTTAACTGCTCTGGCCGAGCTGTGATATAAACAAAACGCCATCCGGTTGTTAAGTCTGACGTCACGCGGCAGCGCTTCCGGGTCCAAACGCTCTCATACCACAAGAAAACAACAAATGGTGCTAATATACACACACGATGTGGTGTAATAGTACAAAAAATATATAATTATAACCTTTATCTCCATACCAAAATCCCAGATGGTCAGACAATGATTCATCTTTTATAAATCGTTAAAATATTAATGTCTGTGACGCTGTGAGCACGGAGACTGTTGTGTAGACTGTAAGTATTTAAAATGTTTAACTTTTTAAAATGTTTTATGTTTATTATGAATAAATAGCACTCATAAACGGCCGTCGATGGCATTCTCAAGTGAAACGAGTCGAGGCTTGGACCCGGAAACGGCGTTCCTTACGTCATGACTTAAAAAGCGGATTGGCTATTTTAAAAAAGGGCCGGGGCTGTTCGATATATCGCCCTGTCTTCCTGTTTCAGTTGAAATTACGTCAGCACATTGAATAATGCTGCACTTTCCAAGACACTTAAGCGGGACTTTAATCCTTATGTACTGTTGCGGGCCAATTTGACTCGTTTTGATTTTTGAATTGTCGGAAACCTCGGTTAACCCATGTTTTTTTCTTGAAAATTTGTGACTTTTTCTCATTTAGGGTCATGAACATGCATGCAAAGTTTCAACACGCTGATGTGTTTTGACCAATGCTATCTCACGACCAATTTGTACGTATTTTATGAGGTGGCTAATTCGTACAAATTCGTACAAATTCGTACAAATTCATACGATTTGTCTAAACCCCAGTGACGAGTAGGTTTAGGGTTAGGGGTAGGTCATTTGTATGAATTCATACGAATTTGGCAACTCATAAAATATGTACGATTTAGCAAAAAACATACTAATTTGTATGAGTGAGGTCTTACGAATTTGTACAAATTAGCCACCTCATAAAATACATATGAATTGCCGTGAGATCGGGTTGGTTTTGACATGTACACACAAAATTACTATTACATTCATGGGTCAATGTTTTAATGTACTAAGGCAACTATACAGACCAAAATAATATTTTTTGGTTATATTTTGTTATTTTAGTTTTTTTACTACCTATGAAGCTAAAAAAGGAGCTTTCTCCCACTTATTTCAATACAAAAAAATATTTTGTCAGCCACATATGGTAAAAATGAGCTATTATTTCTTTCTTCTATCTATTTGAAATGCTATCTAACCTACATTGTTTCTCTTGAAATTTTGTGACTTTTTCTCATTTAGGGTCATGAACATGCATGTAAGTTTCAACACGCTGATGTGTTTTGACCAACCCAATCTCATGGCAATTTTTATGTATTTTACGAGGTGGCTAATTTGTACGAATTCATACGATTTGTTTAAACCCCAGTGATAGGTAGCTTAAGGGGCGGTGTTAGGGGTAGGTCATTCATACGAATTTGTATGAATTAGCCACCTTGTCAAATATGTACAAATTGGCGCAAGATCGGGTTGATTTTGACATGAAAACACAAAATTACTATTACGTTCATGGGTCAATTTGACCCGCATATTTTAATGTACTAAGGCAATGTACAGACCCAAAATAAAAATTTTTGGTTATATTTTGTTGTTATAGTTTTTTACTACTTTATGAAGCTAAAAAAGAGGTTTCTCTCACTTATTTCAATACAAAAAGATATTTTGTCAGCCACATTTGATAAAAATGAATTTTCAGCATCATTACTCCAGTCTTCAGTGTCACATGATCCTTCAGAAATCATTCTAATATGATGATTTGGAGTTCAAGTAACATTTCTTATTATTATCAATGCTGAAAACAATTTTTTTTGTGGAAACCGAGATACATTTCTTTCAGGGATTCTTTGAGGGAAAAGTTTAATAAAAGAACAGCATTTATTTCAAATATAAATGTTTTGCAACATTATAAATGTTTCAGTGTCATTTTGATGCATTTAATGCATCCTCGCTGAATAAAAATATTAATTTCTTTCAAAGAAAAAAACAAAAATGAACGGTAGTGTAGTATATAGTGGCAAAGCCTCTGAAATATCTATAAAGTCATTGCACAGTAAAGGTAAGTCCACGATAGTGTGATGCTGCATTGCAGTTCTCATACAAACCACTAGAAGCGCCCTTTCACTTGAAAGAGATCCACATTGTGCATAATGCTGCAGTGATGCTCCTTATACTGCTTATGGTCCACCTGGTGCTGCTAAAGTGCCTTAAGACTTAAGTCCTTTACTGTAAATCGTTTTGATAACACATACTGCTAAAAGTAAAACAAATATATTACTAAATTTGGAAATACACTGCATAAACAGCTTATGCACTTTTAATAGAGGTGTGGCTGCCTGCAGAGAGTGTCATTGTTGTTGCCGCCTAGTGACACTCAACGGAAAGTGCATTGTTAGGGAACTGCAAACTTTCTACACATCAAATTTGGCCATTACTTTAAGTAGAACTAAGTAAATGAATTAAATAATTCATGTATGTACGCAGTTAAAATTATATACTTTCAGAAAGTAAAAACGTTCACTGGCTGCATGCATACTGGACACATTGATCTTCTGTAAGGAGTGTGCTGGACAGAAAAAAACAGTGCATTTCTTATTTATTGAGCTGTGAGGATGAGCAAGATGCCAGACAGAACATCATTCTAAACTCCACGGGGACTGCCAAAGCTTTGGGCAAAGTCATCCCACAGCTCAGTGAGTATATGTAGACACTTATAACAAACGCTGTGTGAATGGAAGCAGTATAATTTATGGAAGAACTTTCTTCAGTGGACTATTTATGACTATGTGCACTCCAGCTAAAAGATAGATCTACTCTACCGGACAAAAGTTTGAAATATTTATTATTATTTTTTTAAGTATTGTTTTTGGAAGAAGTCTTTTATGCTCACCTAAGCATTTATTTAATCAAAAATACAGTAAGAAAGAAAGAAAGAAACTTATAAAAAATAATAGTAAAGACATTTATAATGTTACAAAAGATTTATATTTCAAATAAATGCTGTTCATTGAACTTTCTATTCATTGAAGAATCCTAGCATGGTTTGACATTAATAATAATAAGAAACAGTATTAATGGCCGAGCACTAAAAAGTAATTGATAATTGAGCAGCAAATCAGCGTATTAGAATGATTTCTGAAGGATCATGTGACACTGATGACTGGAGTAATGATGCTGCTTTGCCATCACAGGAATAAATTACATTTTAAAAGATATTCAAATAGAAAAAAGTTATTTTAAATTGTGATCATATTTCACAATATTACTGTTTTTACTCTATTTCCATTAAATTGGTGAGCATTCTTTCAAAAACATTATAAAATCTTAATTATTCCAATTTTTTTGACCAGTACTGTATAGATATAGGCCTATCACATCCACTGAGTCATGCTGGAACTCATTTATGTTTCTTTTCATGTTTGAATACTTACTCTGGTCAACCAACAGATATTATTATCTTACAATCACATTTAGCAAGTGCTATTCACTCTCCATTATAGTGATTATACAAGTTTAACTTCTAATTGTTTGCATAATGACTCTTGATAACTATGACTCTTGATTTTCTTGATTTGACGTGATGACAGGATTGTCATGGAGCTGCCAGTGGACCCGCGAAAGCCTGTAATCATCCCTTCATCTCCCCTCTTGTCATCCCAGATCACTTCACACAGCATGCCATTATGTCTAGGGCTCGCTGTGATGTTGATGAGTCAGTGTATCTGAACTACTTATTTTCTATCACAGAACCCACTTAAGAAAATACCTTTTTTAGTTTGTCCTAAGAGCAAAAGTCAAATTATTTGTCATAATACTGCTCTTTCATTTACTGATCATCTCTCTACACTAAGATGAGTGTGAGCAGGTTAAGAAGGTAAGGATAACCAGCTGTCGCTTCGGTGGCAGATTGGCCATCTGGTGCACTGAGGGAATTCCCAGTGGGCTGATCCACCTGTAAACTGTACCCCCAATATAGATTTTAAAAAAAATTATTACATGTTTACATATGCCTTTGACTCAGTTGCCCAAATGATAAATGTGATTTTTTTTTCACAGGGACCATATGGACAAACACCAACATTTTTCACCAGTCTGCCCTGCATTGTTAACCTGTTAAAAATAAAACTCTGTTTACTAATTATTGTGATGTCATGTTCAAGATGGATATGATAATGAGGGTGAGCTTGCAGTGCCACACAATGAAGTCCTCTGTTTACGCTTTTCTGAGTCTTACTTGTTCTTCTATTCAACTGTAAAACACTTTGTAAACAGTGTTGAATAAAGCTTTACTGGCAACTTACTAATAAATAATGTGGAACATATGCTTTGGATGTATTCTATTGTAAATTATATTTGGAGAACTTAGAAACCCAAGACTTTATACCCAAGACCATAATGCTGTACATCATACTAAACATAGATTTTAGCTTTACCCTGGTCCCAGAGTTTGTTTTATACTATGAAAATATTTTATAAAAGTACCTTTTCTCTCAAAAGTTAGTGTGCTTAGTTACCAAGGAGACAACAGTGTCAGTGAAGACCATACTTGAGATGAAATATGAGACGCGACCTTAAAAAAAAACAAGGTAAATGTTTTTGTGAGCAGATTTTTTACTCTGTCATTTCAAATCAACTATAATTTTCACAAACTATGGAAACTAAAAAAAATATTATGCTATGTACAGCTAAGATAAGTTATTTTATTCCATACGTTTAATTCGACCAACATAATAGGCTACTGCAAAACATAGGCCCAATTCGATATGGAAATAACACTGTGGTGGAAACATTCAAACAAAAAGTGTGTTTCAAAACAGCTACATTTCTGAATTTTCTACTTTTCTAAGTGACTATAGTTAAAGAAACACGTAAGTGTGTGCATAAATAAATAATAGGCACGCTCTCCGTCACGATTTGTATCACACTGTTGTTGCCAATCACAGTCAGTGACTTTAAGGGTACACCTACGCTACCGTAAATCCCAGAAACCTACAAACGCACATTCAAAATAGTGAGCTTAAATATTGCACAATAAATTATAACCTAACAATCCCAGGGTTTACATGTCTTTTTTTACCTCATTGATTAAACTATACACGATGAAGTCTACAAAACTGGACAAACTTTCGCGATGCGCGCGAGTGAGGCGCTTATACTACCTAATCACGGTAAGAAGGAGCCGCAGTTGCTCCTTTCATGTTTATCTCTGCTCTGGAGCCTGGCTGTTCCTCTATGAAGACGCGTTTAATCCTCACTAAGAAAACAAACTACGTCTGTTAAGGTATTGGTATAACTAATAGCATGCAAATACGCATAACGCGTCCTTATGTTACATTAATAGACTGTCATATAATTTAAAAGCTTCAGTTTAATCGGGTGTTAGTCGGATTCATTCATTTGGTCTGAATCGGACAAGTGTTTCTCCAGTTTATTAACTTCAGAGGATCATCTTTGAAGGCATACAGTTAAATCAGTGTTCATGCCGGACTTTGAGCATTTTAGATTTTCTCATACTAGAATGAATCCTGTATTGGGGGAGAACGTGTATTCGTTCCAGCAGAACCAGGTGACGGGCTTCGCGGACTCCGCGTCATCGGGCCACTGGACCGATCCAGCGGGCCTTTTCCTGAGCGAACATACGGGTGGCTTCGGGCAGGATGGGTTTGACCTGGGCGCTTTACCACCTCCGGGAACACCGTATCTACACCTGGGTAACTATCTTCACCGGGTGTCTCCACCTCCTCCTGCCGCCACGGCCCTGCGTAACGACCTGGGATCCAACATCAGCGTCCTCAAAACTCTGAATTTGCGTTTCCGCTGCTTTTTAGCCAAAGTGCATGAACTGGAACGTCGGAATAAAGTATTAGAAAAGCAACTGCAACAGGCTTTGGATGACAATGCGGAGTGTGTAGAAAATAAGAAGCCTTTAACGCGAGATGTTGGGGTTCAAACCTGCTTCGTTGGATTGATTCCTGTTAGGCCAGACCTGATACCCATTCAGAACGCGAACGACACCGCATATCTGTCCGGAACCTTGTTGTCACCTACTCTCAATAATACCATCCTCCCTCTGGAGTCCAATAACAGGACAACATTAGAAAACTTGAACCCATTCAATTTGACGGACTCTAATTCCAATCTCACCCCAAATTTCCCCATCAGTCCGATTGATCCTGCTCCAAAAACCATTAACAATATTAACGGGAAGTATGTCAGTACCGGGATTGGTTGTACCAGCAATCCTCCACCCAGATTTCATCCTAGCTCTGTCTGGTCTTACAATCAGAGGTACAGCACCGGGCGTGAGTCGCGGGTCTCGGCTCCGGGTGTAGGGGTGTCGTCATGGGTGCCTCCAGACGGGGTGGGTGTCCAGATCGACACCATCACCCCAGAGATTCGGGCCCTGTATAATGTGCTGGCCAAGGTAAAGAGGGAGAGAGACGAATACAAAAGGAGGTTAGTATGTGTGGAATGTCATGTTCTTGTAAAGGTTGTATAAAGCTTCAAAATGCAACTTTTACGCACAACTTTACGCGCGCTATGCAACTTCTGTATTAGCTTTTCCATGTCAGTTTCATCTAATCAGAATGATATATATATATAATATAATGATATATCATATAATGATATATATACACACACACACACTACATATATCATTCATATATATCATACTTTCTTTAATTCTCTAAGTGGTTGGATAAACTTTTTTGGATGGTTATCCAAAAGTAAAGCATTCCCCAAATTAAAGATAACTTTTGTAATTTTGTAAAATTACAATTTCTGTATTTTGGACTTGTTAACATTTTCAAAACATTTAAAAATCATATTGAGTGTATGTTAGATGTCATTAAAACATGTTTAGAGAAATTTAATTCACAATCAGTCCATTCATCTGACTGCTAACTAATGTATTAGGGCTTATGTTGTTTTTTGTTTTTTTCTAAAAACTGAAAAACATTATTACCATCATATGTCACTACCATGACACAATATATTAAAATCCACCACACATTATACAAAGTCTGGTAATATAGACTAGTAAATTTCTGACATTAACATTTATGTTTCTAGCAGAATCTTTAACAAAACAACATCCACTAAATAGTGCACATCCTCAGGTTTTACCTCTGTGAGGTGAGATTACAGGTTAATTAAAGTGTATCACTGAAGATTCTTGTAATAGCTCTAACAGGGCTTTGCCTATTCAAGCCTGTGACCCTCATAAAAATCTGGTATAGCAGATGTGCTCAATGCGAATACATTTGTATGAATGTGTTTGTGCTGAATAAGTGCATTTGTTCTTTAGCAAGATAAAACTATTAGAGCTGGTTCACACTGACTTGATATTTAAATTATTCTTCACTTGACTTTTTTTTCCTTTTTTTTTATGGAGTATTGAAGTAGTCTTTAAATAGAATTTCATAAACAGAATTCACTTACTGTATATTACCCTTCTTACTGTATTTAATCACAGGGGGAAAAAAGTACTGTGCGCAACTGTGTTAAAATGAATGTTGTTGCTTTTTTAACGTTATGGGGGCATATTATTTCTAAACATATAATATCATCCTTGTGTCAGATAATTTGATACTATGAAAAATATGTATGTGATTTTTTTGGGGGGCCATTTTCAGCATCATTTTTGCCCTAGACCCCCATTAATTAATTAAAAATCACTTTAGAATATAGTGAAAATGCTGTATGATTATCCTTTGAGAAAGTAGTGGTTTTAATTGCATTCAATAGTTAAATGTTATTTCATTTTTAAGGCTTATTTCTTATTAATTTGTTTTATTTAAAATATAATATGTTTAAATTGGACCACTACATGATTCTCTCAATCTTATGTAGTAGTTATTTTTTTCTTTTTGTCTTATTTATACAATTTTATATAAAAAATTATATATATATAATTTGATTAGGTATTTATTTCATGCATTTATATTATAATATAGAAATAATGCTAATTAGTGTTAAATTTTAATTTCAGAGGGGGGGGGGGGGGGGGGTTCAGAACAACACATGACTAATGAGTAAATCCCCTGAATAACCCTTCCTCCCGATGAGTCTCTCTCTCCATCTCTCTCTCATTCTAACTTCAGCCGCCTCCCCTCTGCGCCTCAGCATCTGCAATGCAGTACTGAACTGAGTGCTGCTACTGCCAGGAGGCCAATAGGGAATAATTTAACGATCTCTCTCTTACCTTCCTGTTCAGCCTCCCTAGGCTACCACCAGCTGCCAAAGCTACTGAGTATCAGCCAAAATAGCCCAGTCAGGTTTATTTCTCCCCTTTGTTGTATGTTTTTCTGTTATATTTTCTCATTGTTTTTAGTTGTGTATGTGATGCAATGGCACCTGGTTTCTGGAATTGCTGATTCAGCTGTTAGCATATTCATTGGTGCGTTAAGAAGAAGGTTATGTGGGTGTTATCTCAGTGTTACACTAACATAAATCACCTGCTGTAACACCTGCAGTAATACTGCAGTGATGATCTAAAATGGAAGGAGCTTGTGTGTGACCGGTCCTGCACTTCCTGTCTCAGGCAGTAGTGTGTGTCCCTTATGTGTACAGTCTGGTGACACATTACGTAATGGCGCAAAAAAGGGATGACATACTACATGAAAACAGTACTATCAACCCAAACTATAGGGTCATGTTACATGAGAGATCCCTGGAGATTCACTCACTCTTTGCTGGTGGTTGCACTTTTATGACGTGTGGAAGTGTAGAATTTCATGTTTACTTTCGTAGAGTTCTTGAATTTACATGCTAAATATAACTTAGCTACCATTATAGGTTGTTTTACAGTCTGTTTTTAATATATTCTTGAATTATCAAAGCCAAGGTATACAACCCATTAAACAGACATCAAATTAAATCTGGCATTTAACCCGATTAAAGGCATAGTTCACCCAAAAATAAAAATTATCCCATGATTTACTCACCCTCGAACTGTCCTATGTGTATATGACTGTCTTCTTTCAGACTAACACAATCAAAGATATATTTAAAAATATCCTGGCTTTTCCAAGCTTTATAATGGTAGTGAATGAGGGGTGTGATTTTTGAAGCCCAAAAAAATGCATCCATCTATCATAAAAATAATCCATACGGCCCCAGGGGGATAATAAAGGCCTTCTGAAGTGAAGCAGTGATTAGATAGATAGATAGATAGATAGATAGATAGATAGATAGATAGATAGATAGATAGATAGATAGATAGATAGATAGGTCATATATTTGAGACCTGATATCATATAATTGGTTGTGAATGTGTTTAATGATTGGCCAATTCTCTCATCTCATTAATTATTCTAGATGGGAAGAGGAATACACAATGCGGATGGAGCTAGAGGAAAAAGTTGCAGAGCTTGAAGAAGTAAAACCAATTAAATTAAATATTCAAATGAATTAAAGTAAGAATCAAATCTTATTTTCCACTGTGTACACTTACTGCATCTGATGACACTTGTGTGTGTTGCAGGACCTGCAGGAGAGCGAGGTGTGCCAGGATGAACTTGCTCTGAGGGTTAAGCAGCTTAAAGCGGAGCTGGTTCTGTTCAAAGGCCTCATGAGCAATGTAAGTTAAAAGCAATATTCATCATGTGACCTGACCTCAAAAATACAACATTAAGTCATTTAGTCAATATTGTTCATTTCAATAGAAGCACAAATAATGCTGAGTCCAGTCAAACGGTGTCCCACAAATATCTTAGCAGAGTAATTGATCCTCTTTACTTGTCCACTCCATTTCAATTAGTCTCATCCTCACTTTACATTCTCTTTCATTTTCTATTTTACTTTAGAATCACTCAGATTTGGACAGTAAGATCCAGGAGAAGGCCATGAAAGTGGACATGGATATCTGTCGCAGGATTGACATCACGGCTCGTCTGTGTGATGTAGCACAACAGAGAAACTGCGAAGACATGATTCAGATATTCCAGGTTTGTCTTTCATAATCACTATTTGCAGTTACAGTTACATGAATTAGAATAATAAATACTAACAAATAAATTACTCATTGTTAGTTAATTTTAGTTAATATGTAACTAATGGGACCTTATTGTAAAGTGCTTCTGTTTCAAATAAATGCTGTTTAAACTTTCTATTCATCAAAGAATCCTTAAAATAATGTATTATGGTTTCCACAAAAATATTAAAGGTGCCATCGAACGTTTTTTTACAAGATGTAATACAAGTCTACGGTGTCCCCTGAATGTGTCTGTGAAGTTTCAGCTCAAAATACCCCATAGATTTTTTTTAATTAATTTTTTTAACTGCCTATTTTGGGGCATAATTAGAAATGCGCCGATTCAGGCTGCGGGCCCTTTAATTGCTCGCGCTCTCCATCACTGCGTAAACAAAGTTCACACAGCTAATATAACCCTCAAAATGGATCTTTACAAAGTGTTCGTCATGCATGCTGCATGCATACATCGGATTATGTGAGTAAAGTATTTATTTGGATGTTTACATTTGATTCTGAATGAGTTTGATGCTATGCTCCGTGGCTAACGGCTAATGCTACACTGTTGGAGAGATTTATAAAGAATGAAGTTGTGTTTATGCATTATACAGACTGCAAGTGTTTAATAGTGAAAATAGCGACGGCTCTTGTCTCTGTGAATACAGTAAGAAACGATGGTAACTTTAACCACATTTAACAGTACATTAGCAACATGCTAACGAAACATTTTAGAAAGACAGTTTACAAATATCACTAAAAATATCATGATATCATGGATCATGTCAGTTATTATCGCTCCATCTGCCATTTTTCGCTGTTGTTCTTGCTTGCTTACCTAGTCTGACGATTCAGCTGTGCACAGATCCAGACGTTTTGCCCTTGTGTAATGCCTTGAACATGGGCTGGCATATGCAAATATTGGGGGCGTACATATTAATGAGCCCGACTGTTACGTAACAGTCAGTGTTATGTTGAGATTCGCCTGTTCTTCGGAGGTCTTTTAAACAAATGAGATTTACACAAGAAGGAGGAAACAATGGAGTTTGAGACTCACTGTATGTCTTTTCCATGTACTGAACTCTTGTTATTTAACTATGCCAAGATAAATTCAATTTTTAATTCTAGGGCACCTTTAAGCAGTACAACTGTTTCCAAGATTGATAAAAATAAGAAAAGTTTCTTTAATCAGCATATTTGTATGCAGATCATGACACTGAAGATTTTTATTCCTATTACTGTTTTCTAGCAAGTAGCCACACCTCCATCAACTTTGAATCGCCGTCCTCGTAAAACAGCACCACAGACAATCAGAGGGAACGAGAGTGATGAACCAGCCAGCATCTCTGAAAGTGAAGAAAGCGGAATAAGGAGGTGGAACTGTGTTGCTCATCAGCCAATCAGATCAATGAGGAGATGCAGAGGATGCTCAACCAATTGTAAGTGCGCCATTGAACGTCTGAAATTTCAGAGAATGTTATGGAGTTATGAGTTCTGTTAATCAGTTTTACTCAAACATAATGAATTCCTAATTAGTGAGATGATACACAAGTCAACTAAATAAATTGTACTTCTTATGAAAAGAAATGGAATATTAAAGGGACAGTTCACCCATGTCTATCTGCTTATCCCCAGCGCATCCAAGATGTAGGTGACTTTGTTTCTTCAGTAGAACACAAATGATGATTTTTAACTCAACCGCTGCCGTCTGTCAGTCAAATAATGGGAGTGAATGGGAACTTCTACTATAAGAGTAAATAAAACTTGCATAGACAAGTCCAAATTAAACCCTGCGGCTCGTGACGACACATTGATGTCCTAAGACACGAAACGATCGGTTTGTGCGAGAAACCGAACACCACTATGTCCAACTGCATTCAGCACTCGTTTAGTGAGGTCTGATCGCGCTCTGACAATGGCAGTGATGTCTCGTGCTTATACTTCAACGAGTGCTAGACATTACTTCCGTTGTCAGTGCGCGATCAGACCTCACTAAACGAGTGCTGAACGCAGTTGGACATAGTGGTGTATTAGAGGTAAAAAATGATATCCGGTTGTTAAGTCTGACATCACGCAGCAGCGCTTCCGGGTCCTAACGCTCTATTTCATACCATAAGAAAACAACAAATGGTGCTAATATACACACATGATGTGGTGTAATACTACAAAAAAATTATAATCATAACCTTTATCTCCATACCAAAATTCCAGATGGCCAGACAATGATTCATCTTTTATAAATCGTTAAAATATTAATGTCTGTGATGCTGTGAGCACGAAGACTGTTGTGTAGACTGTAAGTATTTAAAATGTTTAACTTTTTTAAATGATTGATGTTTAATATGAATAAATAGCGCTCATAAACGGCCGTCGATGGCATTCTCAAGTGAAAAGAGTTGAGGCTTGGACCCGGAAACGGCGTTCCTTACGTCACGACTTAACAAGCGGATAAATACTGTTCGGTTTCTCACACAAACCGATCGTTTCGTGTCTTAGGACATCAATGTGTCGTCACGAGCCGCAGGGTTTAATTTGGACTTGTCTATGCAAGTTTTATTTACTCTTATAGTAGAAGTTCCCATTCACTCCCATTATTTGACTGACAGACGGCAGCGGTTGAGTTAAAAATCATCATTTGTGTTCTACTGAAGAAACAAAGTCACCTACATCTTGGATGCGCTGGGGATAAGCAGATAGACATCAAATTTTCATTTTTGGGTGAACTATCCCTTTAAAAAGATAGTGCTGATGCATTGAGGTTCATGTTGTTATTTTGAAGACCACACATGCTTTTTATGCAGACTGTTTCAAATCACTTGAGAGTGTTTGTTTTTATGTCTCAGACGCGAATGTGAGTTTGAGGATGACTGTGACAGTCTTGCATGGGAAGAGACGGAGGAAACTCTGTTACTCTGGGAGGATTTTCCAGGATACACCTTCAGTGTTGAGAACCAAGGAGAGGTACATCCGTCTTTAATTTGTTTCAACTCCATTGATGGACTTTGTAAATAACATTGGCATGATAGATTTAAACTGTAAAAAAAAAAATTTCTGCCTTAAATTTTTAAGTACAATCAACTTGGCTGTATAAGTTATTTCAACTTAAATTATGTGACACACGCACGACTCGTGCACAGAAAGACAAAATCTCACAAAATTATGCCAAAATGGCAGTTTTGTCAAGTATGCTTGTAAGCACAGTCTTAAAAAAAGAGAGTGAGAAAACTGGATGAGTGTCAGATTCGCATAATACAGTATGTGCGCCAGGTCTTAAAGTGACAACAGCCTAATAAACCTGTTTATTTGATGATTGTTTTTTATTTATTTATTTATTTTATTTAACCTTTATTTTTCCAGGAAGGTCCCATTGAGATAAAAAGAAATCTCTTCTTCCAGGGAGTCCTGGCCAAGATGGCCGTATTAAAATTTTCACATAATTACAAAACACATAACAAATTCCAAACAGATAAGGTAAAAACAATAACATTAATCATATATCACCAAATTAATTAAAACAGCCACACACTTCATTCAATTTACATCGCAATATATTCTTAAACGCATTCAAAGAAGGAATTCTTTCTAGTTGAGCATTAATTTGAAATTCATTCCACAGCCAAGGAGCAAAGTAGGAGAAAGCTGATTTTCCATGTTCTGAGTGTATCCTAGGTACTTCTAATTTAATGCCAATCGATGATCTAGTGCTATAGTTCTTTTTATACAGGCATAAAAGCCTAGTTTTAAGTTCACATAAATTAAAAGTTATATTTTTTTAAAGCCTAATACATGTGAAAATTAATAGCTGATAGCTTTTAATTATACTGTAACTTTGAATGGCTGTAATTAACGGCTAAAATTGAAGGGGGGAAAATCTATTTCATAGAGACATCAGTATTGGTATCGGTGAAACTGACCTTCATATATAAAAAGATTCCATTAAACAAATATTTAAAATATACTGTCTTTATGTTGATTCTACAATGTGGAGATTAAATGTGAAATTATTACAATATAGAAATATATTAAAAACAAACTTTAATGAAAATTTACATTACAGAAAAATGTGCGATTAATTAATTTATTTAATCGATTGATAGCACTAGTAAAAACATATGTTGTCATGTCTTCTTGATCATATAATTTTTTACATTATATGAAATGAATCCAGTTACACCTGGAAAAAACAAACGTGCATTTGAACAGCTGAACATGCATTGATTTATACATTTTTAAATGTATTTAGCTTTATTTTTGTACTGTTGCAGGTCCCCCAAAAAATACCCATCATACAAACATAATATGAAATTGCTCACGCTAGACTTAATACAGTTTGGTGGTTTCTGTTGGCTCATCAGTTTTGCTATAAACGGCAAACGAATGAGAAAAAAACACTGAGTCCCCATTTTAACTGAATTGATACATTTCATCTTTCTCTCTCTCTCTGTAAAATATTTCTATCATGTAGAAAAAAGCTACAAGACATCTCAAAAATAACAGTTTTTTCTTTTGCTAAATCACACTGTCTCACACAGCAAGATGAGTCCATAGAGAAGGTGATAAAGGACACAGAGTCCCTTTTCAAGTCTCGTGAGAAGGAATACCAAGACACCATTGATCAAATTGAGGTAAAGAGTTGGTGCTTGTTCTTAAACGTCTAACTCTGCATGTCTTTCTATTACTTTAAGACGGTTTGTTTTGTGTTTGTCTATACCCGTAGTTGGAATTGGCAACTGCTAAGTCGGATATGAACAGGCATTTGCATGAGTATATGGAGATGTGCAGCATGAAAAGAGGGCTGGATGTTCAAATGGAGACCTGCAGACGATTAATCACTCAGACTGGAGACAGGTACACACACACACACACACACACACACACACACAAGGACTTTGAAAGAAGACTAATCATGATAGTCATGTTGTAGGGTCAAAGGTGCTCATAAATAACTACTTCAAAAGGCCTTTTTAGACATCAAAATGTTTGTAGGGTTCAATTAATAGGCAGTCTTTGCTCTGCACCAGAACCTCTCATTTCGTACCACTCATCATTAATTTGCACAAGCTTACCAGCAAACATGCTCTGGTTCTGTAAAGAAAAAGCTGCAAAGATGTGGTTTAATTAAGTTTTTATTAAAAAGTCATTTTAAACCCTTGTTTATGATTATTGCTGATGTTGTACTGTAAATTAGATTTGTTTTTCTAATAAAGAAGTTAAAAAATGCATTTAAGCACATTTTATACAGCCTTTTTACCCTATCACATATTTTAGTAATTATCATAAATAAGATCAGAAATTATCATTTGAAAGCTTAAACACCCAAAATTCATCCTGTGAAAACCAGTTTGAAAGTGAACATTGTATTAATGGAAATGATACTTTAAAGCCTTTTAGCAGGTTCAGTTTTTGTGATATCAAATTCAAATTTGAAACACAATCTGGTTAGACATATGGCTTTGATCTTCTAGCATTTTTAGAGTCTAAATGATTTAATAAAGCAAATGGTGTATAAAATAATAAAAACATTTTATTGACAGTAAAATTAAACTTCTATAGACTTCCTTTTTTTTTTTTTTTTTTTTAAGTGCTTTCCGCAATAATCTGTGTCTTCTTTAAAAAGAGATCGACCTTAGGTCTGTATTCCAAAGCATTTTTGACAGTTAACAGGTTAATTATTACATTTAGTGCATTTTTTAGCTCTGTTAAACTATCGACTTAACCTATGTCAGTTTTATTAATTGAAATAATATATATATAACATAATAAAATTACTAGGTCCTCCTGCAGTCAATCATTTTATCTCATAAATCTCATCGTAGATAATCAAAATGACATATTTAAAAAATTTTTTTCCTGTGAAAATAATGTCTTCATCCCTCAAAATAGCTTGAATGTAACCTTTGCCTCATTTAGTATACGTGGATCAATGAATATGCAAATTAGTCCCCGCCTCCACTCAATCACACCAGCTCGGACTACCTGATCTGGTCAACTGTAGTAAACGCTGTGTGGTGCCTAGTGAAATATTGGTTTAATTCAGCCATATCTGTTTGAACCAGAAACTGATTCAGACGAAGATTGAATTATACAAGGTTGTCTACAACAGTGGTTCTCAACTCCAGTCCTTGGGACCCACTGCTCTGCACATTTTGTATGTCTCTCTTACCTGACACACTCAGTTCAGGTCATGGAGTCTCTCCTAATGAGCTGATGATCTGAATCAGGTGCGTTAAATAAGGGATACATACAAAATGTGCAGAGCAGTGGGTCCCGAGGACTGGAGTTGAGAAACACTGGTCTACAATGTATCAGAATGGTAATGTGGTTTATGTATCGCTCTCTAAAATGTCAGACACATAGCCTTTGATTGATATGATTAGCCTTTGGCTTGGCTATATTATCAAACAGCTAATAATGTGTTTTGCTAATGTTACATTCCCGTTCTCAGAGTCAGACAGCTGCCTTCTAAAAATCAGCATCCTTAGAAACACTTTGAACATCATAGAAAGTCAGTGTAGAAAACCCCCGCCCTGCACGTTGACAGGATTGGTTACATATTTGTAATGATAGGACACAGGGGCGGTTTCAATCTGCATTTTTGAGACTGTCTTTGTTACACTACAGTTTTAAGGAGAAAATACTTGGCAATGGTGTTGACTGACAAATTTGCACATGGTTTGCCTTAAAGGGATAGTTCACCCAAAAATGAAAATGATCCCATGATTTACTTACCCTCAAGCCATCTTAGGTGTATATGACTAACTTCTTTCAGAAGAACACAATCGGAGATATATATAAAATTCGTGACCAGTGTTTTGTTTTGCTCTATGCTTCCGCGTTTGTCAATACGTCAGGTCAGAGGTCACTCTTCCGCCGTAAATCGATGTGTGCGGCCGTCTGCCGTAAACTAGTTATTATAGTTAATCAAGTTTTAAATATGGATATTTTTCTTACAAAAACCCATCGCTTTGCTTCAGAAGGCCTTTATTAACCCCCTGGAGCCATATGGATTATTTTTATGATGAATAGATGCATTTTTTGGGGTTTCAAAATGTGGCCCTCGGTTCATAACCATTATAAAGCTTGGAAGAGCCAGGATATTTTTAAATATATCTCAGATTGTGTTCATCTGAAAAAAAGATACACCTAGGATGGCTTGAGGGTGAGTTATTTGATATTGGGGTGAACTAACCCTTTAGAGCATATTAAAAGCACCAATAAACAACAATAAAATCTTGATTTTTACCAGAGGGGTTTTTTAAAGCTTTTCTTTTGCTTTATATTGTGAAAGTGGTTATTAGTGATCCTAAAATGATTTTAACTGAAGTTAACTGTTGGTGTAAACCATTGTGTGACAATAACAATGGCAGCTTTGGTTTTAAAAGATGATGTGAAAGATGACATAAGTGTGTTCTCAATGTTATTTTTGACCCCTTCAATTTTTGTTGCTTACTGTGGCTGGTGAAGCCACACCCACTGTTGTCACTCATTACATCTTCCTTCCTTCCTTCCTTCCTTCCTTCACAGAAAATCCCCTCTTCTCGTTTCGGCTAATGTAGAGGAGGGAGAGAATGCAGAGAAGGAGAGGAAAAAAGCAACTGCGGCAAATTCTGACAGCGCTGAACCGTACTGTGACTTGCAGTCAAACTCTTCTGTCCCGGACCACACATGGAAGAAGGCTTGATAGCTTTTATGCCCCTCCAGCACCACAGTAATAGCTGCAATTATAAACATATGGCAGTGATCGTTTCAAAACTGAGACTGTGATGCTGCAGCAAACCTCACAGTAAACGGGTTATAGTTACCTTCTGAAAGCCAAGTAACCTTGTGTGGTTTCACTAGTGCCCTCTATTGGAATATTCCGTTAATTATCCTAAAAAAAAAGCATCCACTGTGCAATTTCAGTATGTAGCACCATATAATGTCCAAAAACATGAGGGCTGATGTTATATCACTCTTTATAGATTACATCATTTTATTAACAGTTTATTTGTATGCAGATAACCTTGATTATTCTTATGTAGTATATTTTGTAATTTGTCATTTAAAGGGTTAGTTCCCCCCAAAATGAAAATTCTGTCATTAATTACTCACCCTCATGTTGTTTCACACCTGTAAGACCTGTGTTCATCTTCAGAACACAAATGTAGATCTTTCTGATGACAGAATGCCTTCAGATTTCCTTCCATTGACTGCCTTTGTAACTTCCACTTTGACATTTCAAAAACTTCATAAAGAGATCAGAAAACTAATCCATATGACTCAAGCGGTTTCATAACAAGCAATTGATTCTCTTCAGAAAACTTGGACTATATGGATTAGTTTTCCGATCTTTTTATGAAGTTTTTGAAGCATCAAAGTAGAAGTCACAAAGGCAGTCAATGGAAGGAAATCTGACAGCATTCTGTCATCAAAAAGATCTTCATTTGTGTTCCAAAGATGAACAAAAGTCTTACAGGTTTGCAACGACATGAAGGTGAGTAACCCTGAGGGCTGGATGTTCAAATGGAGAACATCCACCCCTAGGGTGAACTAACCCTTTAAGGAAGTTCTTTAAGAAATATGCTCTGCTTATACTTAAGCACTATTCTTTACACATTGGCAAGAAAATTAACAAGTGAAGAACTTGCATACATCATTTTGTTACATAATTTAACAATATTTTGATTTATTATACCAATTCCAACAAGATGAATGTTTTAAATCAAGACAAAACAACTAATACCGCAAAAAAATCCATCGGTTATATTTTTGTTTTCCTGTTAAAAATGATGTCATTGAGGAACTGGCTTTTGTTAGATAAACAAAACAAAAAAATACCAAAAATAAAAAGCACATGTTTTGTTTGACACATTTTGAATAGAGAAAAAAAAACATGAAGAAACACCTGAAATGTTTCTTAATAAATCATCATTGTAGAAGTTTTATTTAAAATCCACTCAAAACTGTATATGAATTTTGCTAAATTAACTATTACTAAAATACTGCGTAGTAGGAATGACTCACCCCAGCATTAACCACAAGGCACTTTTGACAAAAACAATTTTTGTCTAAAATAATTTTTCAATCAGTCACAACAATAGGGTTTTTTAACCTTGAATACTGAAATAATAAGAGCGAGTTATTAATCTCTGAACAAGCACTTAGCAGTTTCTGCATCAGCTACCGATAATGCCAGCAATATGATAAGTGATATAGGTCTGCCTTTTCGCAGCTCTGAGTAGAGATAATTTTGGGAGCAGAATTTAGCACTGAACACTTTGGCGTGAAGTGCACAATGAAGTGTGTGGGTGTCTCTTTCATTTACTTTTTGAATCTGTTTTTTGCTGTGGGTGAAGGCCAGATGACTAATCACTGGCCTTGTTATTTGATTGCATTTCTAAGGTTAAATCTTTAGCTTTGAATCATTACGCATTGCAACATGCCCTTGATCGCTTAGCCTCGGTAAATGTCTTTATCCTTTTAGTTGCATTAGCGTTAGTCAAATAGAGATGCTCTAGTGAATTTCATTAGATTCACTCTATGAGAGCCAGGGTTACAAAAACAGATTACAAACATCATTCATAAAGTGCATTTGGTTAAAAAAGCCAAAATGGCAAGTGAATTCAGTGTAAACAATCGGTTGAAACAAATTGGTTAGTTAGGTCAAAAAAGTCAATATGCAGTGAGTCATTATGCACTTATGCTTAAGTGATGACTGAACATGTTAAGTGCTGCTGAGGGCAATGCATTCCACATTATTCCTCTCTCCACGCTGAACTTCTCCTAAGCTATTTATCTATTTATTTGTTTGGTTGTTTAATTATTTATTTGAATAAAGAGGGTTTTCGATATCAATCGCAATTTTAGCCGAACAATTCATGACTTCTAAGTTAGGAACAGAGAGTTCAGATAGTTTCAGTTAAGTTTCATTTTAAAAAAGAATAAACTGGATTCACCTAAATCTCATCAAATCACTGACAATAATAACACCTTCATAACTAGGCTTATTATGAGTCAGTATATGCTGTTTAAAAAAAGATCTTGCTCTCTTCATGTTTGCTTTACCTTGAGTTTTGTTTCTGTATTTCTCAAATGATTAATCTCAACTAACATATTTGTATATAAAGGTGCTTGAGAGATTTTTGAAAGCCGTGGACTGGAGGGCTTGGAAAGTCTGTTGTATTTATACTTGAAGACTCTTGCTGAGGCGTTTACTGGCACATATCTGCTTCACAACCTTCATAATAAGGATAATAATGTCTGTCTGCTTAAAACTCTTAAATCTCAGTAGCAGCAACAGATAATATATATGTTCTTGTAGATGTAAACCATGGAAGCAATAGAGCTTCATCTGTAATAATTCCGTCATAACTTACAGTAAAGTACCATGCCATCTCATGCTGCAGTGTACCTTCTGTTAACATGAATGTAAGTGAGTCTGCAGTGTACAGAACAAAGTGATATTATGCCTTTTATTACAGTCTAAGAACATTGGCTCACATGGTCCATAGTCTCAGTTTGTAATATGATGTTAAATTAAGTGGTTAATATAAAAAGGAGAAATGTAACTGAATGTGCTATGAATAGTATGTGAAGAGGGGGGTTTTATTACCCAAATTAAATTTGTTGGTTCTGTGAGGCAACATTAGAAAAGGGCTTCTATGTGCAGATGGTTTAGGAGTGTTTTTGTGCAATAGACTACTATTTATTAAGTAAAATGTGAAATAGTTCTCATTCTAGATATCTGATATCTAGAACAATGAAACTTGTAAAGATGGTCTCAAACAAGAAAATGAAAAACTGTGTACAGATACCGAGGTGGACAAACTGAAAATAAATTATTTTAGTGAAAACGTTGTTCATTCATTGGTCTTGATTGCATGCAAGTATTTTTTTATTCCAATCTTACTTATTATTAATTAAATCTTTATATAAGAGGAAGAATATTTTTCACTAAATTTGTAATTTGTATTAAATTTTAGTACCTATTACTGCTTTTTTTTTCATGTATAATTTAAATAGGCAAATGCTTAAATTGTTAGTTCACCCAAAAATGAAAATTCTGTCATTTATTACTTACTTACATGTCGTTTCACACCCGTAAGACCTTCGTTAATCTTCGGAATACAAATTAAGATATTTAGTTGGTTCCGTGTCACTTCCTCTGTCAAGATCCATAAAGGTACTAAAAACATATTTAAATCAGTTCATGTGAGTGCAGTGGCTCAATATTAATATTATAAAGTGACAAGAATACTTTTGGTGCAGCAAAAAAACAAAATAACGACTTATTTAGTGATGGCCGATTTCAAAACACTGCTTCATGAAGCATCGGAGCACAGATGAATCTGTGTGTCGAATCTGCAGTTCGGAGCGCCAAAATCACGTGATTTCAGCAGTTTGGCGGTTTGGGTTTGACCCGCGATCCGATTCATGATTCGAAACACTGATTCATTTATGCTCCGATGCTTTCTGAAGCAGTGTTTTGAAATCGGCCATCACTAAATAAGTCATCATTTTGTTTTTTTGCCGCACCAAAAGTATTCTCGTCGCTTTATAATATTAATATTGAGCCACTGTACTCACATTAACTGATTTAAATATGTTTTTAGTACCTTTATGGATCTTGACAGAGGAAGTGACATTGCTCCCTATGGAGGCCTCACGGAGCCATCGGATTTCAACTAAATATCTTAATTTGATTTCCAAAGATTAACGAAGGTCTTACGGGTGTGAAACGACATGAGGGTGAGTAATAAATGACAGAATTTTCATTTTTGGGTGAACTAACCCTTTAAGAGTCTATGTCTGGATCATTATTTAGTGATTATTATGTTTCTAGCATGTTATATGTTTGGCAACAGTTCTTGTAACCCTAATTGATGGAGTATGTAGCTTTTCATTTCCTAAACAACCATGTAGGAATGCACATCATGGCCATATTCCAGGATGACAATGATCAAGATTCATCAGGCTCAAACTGTGAAAGAATGGTTGGGAGGGAGCATAAAGAATCATTTTCACACATGAATTGGCACTTCATTGAAAGTCTTTGGGATGTGCTGGAGTAGACTTTACAGAGTGCTCACCTCTTGCATTATCAGTACATGATCTTGAACAAAAAAAAATGATGCATATCTTGTTGTGATGTTACTTCCATCAAGATGTGCATCAGTTTTTGGTCAAGATTTTTCATAGAGGATATGCATTGACATCACTTTCCTGCCGGAACACACTCCCTCAGCTGGACTGAGTGGCAAAAGAGCCTGCTGCATGACTGGATTTAATAGGGGAAACCTAATCCATGGATATTGACGTGCAGCCAGGAATCGTGTTTCCTGCATTTATATGTGCCTGATTTAGACGCCGGGGAAATACATAAAGCAAATCTGCCTGTGAACGCTTTATATAGGCCTAAATACAATATAGGTAGGTCTAAATCTGAGTGATCACTTATATCAATGTTTTATATATCGTCATATCGTCCAGCCCTAAAACTTGTATAGTTTTTGTCAGTGTTTATTTAAAAACACCCATTTATGCAGAATATAAGATGGAAAATATTTAATTGATGAGTTGGGGGTATGCTTTTACCCCCCAAATCCAACAGTTTGACACAAAATAACTACAAATCCATGTTTTGCTGCCTGGAGTCCTGTTGTTTCTGTGAATTGCAGCGATCCCTTTGCTTCTTTTTTCTGTAGCTTTCAGCAGTCTGTAAAAATATACCTCAGATTTTGTGTCAAATCTATTTGTATAGTCAATCGCAAAGCTCTTTCCTGTTTTGGATGTGTTTTTTGCAGCATTCACGCTGAAAACCAATGCTGCCACTCAGTCTTATTGCCACTCATTGAGTGTAACCGCAGTCACAGCGGTCGACGGTGACGTCACGTGCAGGGCTTGACATTAACATTTTTTGCTCACCAGTCACTGTGGTTAGTGGTTTTCCAAAGTTACTAGCCACTCAGCATTTTCACTGGCCAAAATTTTGATATTGATACCATGAAGGGAAAACTGCCATATAGATATGTTTAATATTATCTCATAATTTAGCAGCAGGTATATTAGGCTGCTGTCACTTTAAGATCTGACGCACCGATCCATTGTACATTGTTATAAATGTTTTCTTTCACAACTGTTCACTTAAAACATAACTGTGTTTACGTGAATACTCGCCAAGACTGCCATTTTGAAATTATTTTTGTATATTTGACTATTTAAGCACAATAAGCAGCAAAAAAGAACTCAATTTAATACTGAGAGACAGATTTATGTGTGCACGCTTTGGGTGTGAGCACAAAATCTGCAGGAATGAGTAAAATTCTGAAATTTTAAAATACGCACAGTCCCACGCCAAAATTCGAGCCCTGTAACACCAGCAATATTCATCCAGTGCAAATTAGGGGAGGCGGGTTTGTGTGTCAAGTGTCAACTCGCTGTCAGAGAGATGAGAGAGAGAGAGCAGCTGGTATTGTGTATCTATTCTGTAGAAAATTAGTATTGGAAGTGTTTCAGTATCGATATCGAAAAATCAATATTTTTGACAACACTACATTGCACTTAGTTTATTATTTCAGAAGCCTTTTCAAAAGACTGCAATTGAAAAATGTATTATATATAAAATTAAACAAGCCCAAGTGGCTAGTAGGAGTGACTGTGTTACACGCCACTGCTGAGATCCTCCTGCATTTGGCGGGTTCGCCGGTGTTAAAGGGTTAGTTCACCCAAAAATGAAAATAATGTAATTTATTACTCACCCTCATGTCGTTCCACACCCGTAAGACCTTCGTTAATCTTCAGAACACAAATTAAGATATTTTTGTTGAAATCTGATGGCTCAGTGAGACCTGCATAGCCAGCAATGACATTTCCTCTCTCAAGATCCATTAATGTACTAAAAACATATTTAAATCAGTTCATGTGAATACAGTGGTTCAATATCAATATTATAAAGCGACGAGAATACTTTTGGTGAAGCAAAAAAACAAAATAACAACTTCAAAAACACTGTTTCATTAAGCTTCGGGGCTTTACGAATCAAATCAGCGGTTCGGAGCGCCAAAGTCATGTGATTTCAGCAGTTTGGCGGTTTGACACGCGATCCGACTCATGATTCGACACAAAAGATTCATAACGCTCTAAAATCGGCCATCACTATATAAATCATTATTTTTTTGGTGCACCAAAAATATTCTCGTCGCTTTATAATATTAATATTGAACCACTGTACTCACATGAACTGATTTATATATGTTTTTAGTACATTAAGGGATCTTGAGAGAGGAAATGTTATTGCTGGCTATAGGCCTCACTGAGTCATCGAATTTCAACAAAAATATCTTAATTTGTGTTCCGAAGATGAATGAAGGTCTTACGGTGTCGAACAGCATGAGGGTGAGTAATAAATTACATTATTTTCATTTTTGGGTGAACTAACCCTTTAATGTCTAATCCAGCACATCCCGAAGACATAGTTTCATAGAGTCCTGAATCCAAAAATTAGACCTTCACCTAAGCTCTGAACCATGGGTCTCCAAACTCGGTCCTGGAGGGCCACTGTCCTGCAGAGGTTAGCTCAAACCCCAGTTAAACACACCTGAACCAGCTAATCACGGTGAACAGATGCTATTAGAAACTTCCAGGCAGGTGTGTTGAGCCTAACTCATCAGGACAGTAGCCCTCCAGGACCAAGTTTGGAGACCCCTGCTCTAGACTCTCATATGAGAAATGTTTTATTTGATGACAGCATGATTCATCCACTAAAAAAAACAGCATTTCCTTAATTGTCCTAGAATCTGTTTCCAACTTAATATATTTGCTGATGGTCTGAGTCACAGTTTCGCCATTAATGGTCAGCTCTTTGGCCATAGTTTGGGCACAGGGCTGAATATTTCTTTCATTGATTGGTGCTGTGAGCTCAGCAGTCATTATGGTGATGCTGTTTCCACAGCGACCGAACTGTCTGTAGCACTTTGCTGAGCTTTGTTATTGGCTGCACTGCTTCCGTTTGCTGCTTATGCAGCCAAAACGACACTAATACTAACCTATATGTCTACCTGAAGAGGTTTTAGCAAAGGGGTTATTTAGGTATATTGCATCTCTTAAATGGAGATTTTTGAGGTATATCATCTCTCCAGAAGGATTTTGACACTTTGTAAATGAATCAAGCATTGCACAAGTTGTCATTGAACTGTGATCAGAAATGCAGATAATGTTTGATGCAATCAGAAAGCTCCAGTGCATCACTTCTAAGATGATGGCAGTCTGTTTTAAAGCATACACCTTTTTTCTATGCCTCTCCTCCCTTTCTTACAGTTAAAATCCCAGGCCTGTGATGGGGGTTGGAAGTGTAGCTACACTGTGCTCAACCACCGCAGTGCTGTCCCGTTAACGTTACCGCGAGGGGTGGTGTGTGTGAGAGTGAGAGAGTGATCGTGATCTTTCTCTCTCTTTCTCTCTCTCTCTCTCTCATCCCCTCCCCTTCTCTCTCACTCAGGCATACATAGCCTACACTTTCATGCGGACACGGGAGGACTATTATTATTTCGTCCAGGTCGTTTTAATCTGTTCTAGAGGAGCGTTTATCATGCTAATGTCTCTTGGTTTACTGCTATTTCCAACAGCATAACAAAAGTTGAAGCCTGTCATTTTCATTAAGTCGTCACTTGACTGCGTATGTTTTTTCTATACGTGTTCTCAGGAGGATATATAGTCGCATCAGTGTGAAAACTGAAGGAAGCTCTTCATAAAGAAGATTGGATTTGTGTTTCGAGGCTTAAGTCGCCTGAGGCTCTTTCGGTAATGCAGCACTTTTTGTGATGACGCGGTCTATACATCGCTTAATGATTCCATCCTCATGGGAATATTATATACAGCATTCATATAGAGTTTATTACGAGGAATACATAGGGTTTTTTCTCCATTGTGTATGTTTTTATCGTCAATATAGGAAGTTTGGCTTTTGACTACTAATCCTCTCTCTGTCTCTCTCTCTCTATCTGCATCCTTGGTGACGACGATTTTAAGCTCCTGCCAACAAAATGTGAGTGCACTGTATTTCCACTATTATTAAATAAATATTTGAGTTTTTGTTTTTAAATCACTTTTTATGCCCTAGATGTAGGCTACGAGTTGTGGTAGGCTATTAAAACGCAATTTGCTGTGTTCTCTGTATTACATTTAGCAATTCAGATTATTTTCAAGAGAGTTCGTTAAAAAAAACACCGCAAAATCTCTCAGGTTTTACAGCTGATACATCATAATTGCGTAGACTTTAGTGCTCTGCTCCACCTATCGGAAATTAGGAGAAACTGCATCGAGAATCCTATGATGAAATCAGGGTTGTACAGTAGGCACATAAAACTTATCTGCATTAAACAGTGCGATTTAGGCGATGCAGTCAGTTGATGTTCGTCTCGCGCAACCCAAATCGACTTTTAGCACCCGTATTTGACAGTTAGGCCTGTCTCATTCACTTACATAATCTTCAATTTTAAACAAAACACTAAAGTTAATTATTATTGTGGTGTGTATATTTATCGACATACATTCCATGCTGATCCTACCAAAGTGCTGCTTCTATATTTAGCCTAACGTTACCTCCAGATGCTAACGTTACTCTGACTAGCTTTAATGAAACGTTCGACAATGCGAAAAACGCGTTTTGTTTTTTTCAAATAAAACAAAACTTTGTTTTTATTTCCTTTTGGGAGCCTCATTTAGCCCCCTGAACCCTTTAAGTCTTTTAATTTGCACACTTGCTCTAATAAAGCTTATTTAATGCTAAAACTGATAGCTACAGGGAAGTGTACAATTCAATAAAACTCAACATAACAATAAATAAAACTAATATAGGCCTATAAAAAGCTTTTTTTATTGCAAATTTCATTTACAATGTCTAATCTTAGCTTTACTGCATCATGGCCTACTGAATTGAGGCCCAATTCAAATTAAATTCTTCAAATTAATGACATACATTGTCCTCTAAAACTAACACAATGTAATATTTGTTTAAAGGGCCTGAACATTTGACAAGTCTCTGAATGAGCCCTTTGCAAAGCCAGTGGTGCAGAGAAATATGCCTTCTCAACCCCTGTCTCCTTTTCCCTCAGGTCTGCCCCTGATGCCGCTGCAAGCCCTGGAGCCCCAGGGGCCCCAGAGGGTGAGGGGGGCGCACCCGCCGCACCTCCCAACCTCACCAGCAACCGTCGTCTCCAACAGACACAGGCCCAAGTGGATGAGGTAAACCCTATCAATATGATCTCAATTAAGAAAATGAAAAACAAGTTGGATGAGGTGAATCTTCAAAAAAGTGTAACATGTAGAAAAGCAGGAATGGTTATTATAAATAAAACAGAAACAGAAGAAGAGATATTCTGCACAGTTGGCATAAATGTTGGACTTCCAGTACAGGCCTATGGTTAAACTAATATATTGTACGTGACTGTGTATTAGCAAGACTGTTGATTATAGCAGTGAGGAAGCGAGATAGACTTTTAGAAGGACTTTCTTGGAAGCATAAAAATTTCATGAAATCAAATTTTGAGGTACTAGCCAGGCTCTCATACAATATTCATCGTATATTGCTTTCAACGTTTAGTGTCTATGAAGACATTAAAAATTTCCATTCAAAGTGGCTTTTAGTTTCACATTGAATCTCACTGATGCCATGCAGTGACGTTGTGTTGCTGACGTCCGTGTCTGTCTTCTGTAAATGTGTTCAGGTGGTTGACATCATGCGCGTGAATGTGGACAAGGTTCTGGAAAGAGATCAGAAGCTCTCAGAACTGGACGACAGGGCGGACGCACTCCAGGCCGGAGCATCACAGTTTGAGAGCAGCGCTGCTAAACTGAAAAACAAGTACTGGTGGAAGAATGCTAAGGTGGGAAATTGAACTGCTGGGATCTGTTTATTGAAATTTGGAGTTCTTGACCTCAAGTCCCATTTTAATTAAAGGGATAGTTCACACAAAAGTGAAAAACTCTGTCATCATTTACTCACCTTCAAGTTGTTCCAAACCTGTATGATTTTCTTTCTTCTGCTGAACAAAATAGAAGATATTTTGAAGAATATGGGTACCAGACAGCTGATGGTCCCCATTGACTTCCATAGTATGGAAAAAAAAATACTGTGGAAGTCAATGGGGACCATCAAATCTTTGGTTACTGACATTCTTCAAGATATCTTTTATTGTGTTCAGCAGAAGAAAGAAATTCATACAGGTTTGGAACAACTTGAAGGTGAGTAAATGACAGAAAGTTCATCTTTGGGTGAACTATCACTTTAAATCAATTTAAGATACCTATATACATTCACTGTTATGAATAAATTACTGAATACAGATTTGACCTCATTCATGAAACATAAGCAAAATGTATTGGTGAACTGTTATATAAACTGTCACATTCACTTCAATGCGGCAAACAAGAAACAAAAATGGTTTACGAAAGATCAGGGTTATTATAGTTAACTTAAACTATAACTAAAACCATAAAAAAACGTATTTTTTTG
The DNA here is from genome assembly GCF_018812025.1 of Megalobrama amblycephala. Lineage (NCBI taxonomy): Eukaryota > Metazoa > Chordata > Actinopteri > Cypriniformes > Xenocyprididae > Megalobrama > Megalobrama amblycephala. Next base: position 21,582,599 of record NC_063052.1, on the reverse strand, counting down.
TTGTTGCTTGAAATAAAATAAACGTCAATTGAAATAAAATGAAATATTAAAAACTTAAACTTATTTTTACTGCTAGTTACCAAGTCAACATTTCTCATTTCCATTTAGTTGTTGTACTACAATAACTAAATCTAAAATAAAAACAAATAAAAACCATTGACATTTTTTTATTATAAAAATGACAAAAACACACAAAAATTTACTAAAACATTAACTAAAATGAACAAAAACTAAAACTAAAAAAATCTAAATATTAATAAAATCTATAATAGTACTTCAATGATACTAAAATAACACTACAAAGTATTTACACAAAAATTAATTAAAGAAGTCCAGAATCTAATAAATCTAAATGATTATATTAGACTCTGTTTAAATGATTGATTAACCTATGAATTTATAGTTTAGTATCAATAACTATTAATAGAAACTAATAGAATAAATAGGTCCACCTTTGGTGTTTCTATATTGCCAGCAGTAAAGATGGCTCATGGGGCAACGCTGACTCAACACTAAAGCAGGAGCATTCTCATTTAGATATAACCTGAATGCAGCCCGGCCCATAAGTCACAGCGCTGGCCAGCGTTCGAGATATATTAGGCAAGTTGCAGTTGTGACGCATGCTTATGTACTGCAGTAGCAGAATGAGTCCAGCTATTCCTGAGACAATCAGGCAGTGACCATCTTGTTACATTTTTCATCATCTATTAATAGAAAGAGCTTTTTTGGAGTGTGACTTGGATATAAATGTTTAAATATTTTTAGATTATAAATGGGGAATTCATATTATAATTTAATGTACTAATTTCCCTTGCCTTTTTTTAAATGGAGATCTTGTACAAGCCTGCAATTGGTCAGTCTGGTCCTCTGACAGCCTCACTTTACATATTACATTTTTATCTCTCCATCCAGCTATCTGTCAATCCATCCCCTCGGCATAGATTTATAAGCTCCCTCTCATTCTCCACCCCTCCAGATAGCATAAATTTATTGCTCCCTTGCACCAACCCCCCACCGCCCGCCCCAGATGGCTGAACAGCTGCCCGTCCAATCGCATCTTTGAGCGGGGTGGGGGAGGGGGTGTCTAGTCCCAATCTGGATTACAGCATTTCTGGATTAAAACCCAGATGTGATGATGTAACCCACTCTAATAATTCCTACTCTCTCTCTTTCGCTCCTCCTCTTTCATTCCCTTTTCCATATCCCTTTCTTATTCCGTATCCACAGATCCTCCTCTTTTTATTTAAACGTCCCACTTTTAATCTCACTCATCATGTCCCGCCTTTCCAACCCAGATTGTTTTATTATTCTCTCTCCTTTGTACATTTGTTTACTCTTACTGAAGCCTTTCTTTTTGTAACTTTCCTCTGTATTTTTAGTGGAGCAAGTGTTGATTCTTAAAGCAGATCCACATTCATACGGGTTGATTTTTATGTCTTTCTGTTTTATTAAATAAATAGCATTTTAAATAGTCCTGTGGTGTGACAAATGAAAATGAAAAGTATAAATATTCCATGTATTCTCTCAGTTAATATGAGGTCAGAGAAATCATTTAAAAATAATAGCAAAATGCTGCTTAAAACGTGAAGTATATAGCATGTCATACCCTTCCCAAAAGTATTTTTTTCTCTGTAAGAAATAGAAAAATGTAACTAAGTAAAGAGAAAATGGAAAGATGCTTTAAACATGTCTTAGTATCACACTCTTTTTTTTTTTTTTTTTTAAAGATGAAATAAAACCAATTAAGGGATGAATCAAAAATGTGCCTATAATTCATAAACTGAAACCAATAAGATGACAGAGTAATATGTAATCTGTTGGATAAGTAAAAGATTTATAATCTAATAACTTGTACATGACTGATAAAGGGAAAATTTTTTATCTAAAATATTCAAATTAATATTTTAATGAATGTCTTAAAATAAATTAAATATTTTGGAGAAACTTACAATAAATTTTAATATTATTTCTTCGTTGGTTTTAGTGCTGTCATTATTTAATCATGATTAATCACATTTAACACACACACACACACACATATATATATATATATATATATATATATATATATATATATATCAGATGTGATTAATCACTACATGATTAATGTGATTAATAATCACATTTGATTAATATACTGTGATTAATACACATAAATGTTTATGTATATATATATATATATATATATATACACACACACACATTTATGTTAGGTGCGATTAATTGCGATTAATCAAATTGACAGCACTAAAATGAACAATGAAGAAATAATACTAAAACGAATTGTAATATACATTTAGTTTCGCCAAAATATTTAATTTGGAGAATATATTTACTTATTTTTAATTAATTCATTCATTTTTACCACACAAAGTTATAAAAGGTATCTATGTTGTAGCTGAATAGAGTTAATCATTTGATTAAAAACATTTTATCTTAAATATATGATCATCTTCATTTTATAGTTTTAATGGGTAACAATTTATTTTACAGTGTTACATGTCACATGTTACATAATAATATTACATGCAACTAACCCTAAACCAAACCCTGATCCTAACCCTAACCCTATAGTAAGTACATGTAGTAATTAATATTAAACTAATGTATATTTACACTGTAACAAGGACACCTTAAAATAAAGGGTTACACTTTATTTTAAGGTGTCTGTGTTACAGTGTAATTATATATTTAAGTACTGAGTCATAACAATTAACTACATGTGTTTACTAAAGGGTTAGGTTTAGGATCAGGGTTTCGTTTAGGGTTAGTCACATGTAATTATGCATAATTTATAGTTATTACTACAGTATCTACATGTAATATGTGTAACAAGGACACTAAAATAAAGTTACCAAATAAAGTGTAACCTTCTAATGTCTTTTTCCACTCCACACAAAGATATATACAATTGTATTGTATTTATTCATGAAATGCAATCTTATTACTCAGAATTGATTCATAAGCTTTTCATATTTAGAGTTTAACTGTATTTCCCCCTTTTTTTCTTTTTCGTTCACAGATGATGATAATGATGGGAATTATTGGGGTCATCCTGGTGGGCATCCTTTTCAGTGAGTAGAAACCATAATGCAATTTCAAAACACAAGTGTGTTTATTTACATGTAAATCAAACACTAAAAATAGAATTTTGGTCTTTATTTACTGTTATTCCCAGCATTGGATGTTTTGCCATCTTGCATTTTGATCTGGGATTAAGAATTAGAAAAATTCTACAAAATCTTGTGTTGCATCTGCTTCCAGTAAATACTTAAATACTGATCAAAGAATAGCTGATCTTATAAAGGGGCCTCATTTATAAAATGTTGTGTAGAAACCATCCTAGATTTGATATAAGATAATTTCTCAAAAGCATATGCACAAAAAAAAAAAAATGTGCGTACGCCTCTCTTCCAGATGTGAAATCCATAAACCGCAAATGATCTTCGAATGAAACAAATGAAATCGTTCGCAGCTGAATGCTTTCAGGTCTCCGCCTTGTAAACGCCCCCTAATTAATGTAATTTGCATATAAAAGAGCAGCAGTCAACGTCCGTCAGAATGGCAAGCAGCAAGAATTGCTTAGATTTCCAAAAACCAAATCTCCAAATCTGCCACAAGGTAAAGTGCGTACATCTGTTTAGACCCCGATGTGGCATTAAGCACTTTTCACGACAAAGAATGTTTGTATAAATCTGATCATTGGCGTGGATTTTATCATACACACTCTAAGAGAGACACGTTTTATAAAGAAGGCCCAAGATCTAGATTTATGCATTACATTTAAAAGCCTAATTTATTCCTGAATCAGCCTCGACTAACCAATTTCAATGATTTTTTCTCTTTTCTTATCTTTTTCGACAGTGTACTTCTACTACTGAGCCTCTCGTGGGACGCACAAGGACAGGAGACCCTGGCTTTGTGTGAACTCCACCCCTCCTTTTCTCCCCACCAATGCTTCATTGAATCCACCGTGTGTGTGCGTGCGTGTGTGTGTGCAGTCATTGACGCAGTGCCTCTCCCTCCCTTTGTCTGTCACTGCATTTCTTTGTACCTCTCTTGAGTGCTTCGCAACAGTGCCCGAGCTTACTCAAAAACTCCTTCGGTTAGGACGATCGACGTACGGTTTTCGATTGGAGAATGTGTTGGTCCTTTTCAGGGCAAAAACAATGGGTGATGCAATAATATAGATTTCTAGCGTTGTCCAAATGAACCCATGAATAACTAAAGAGGGAGAATGAAATGCAAAGATCAGTTTGACTTTAGGATCAAGTCATGCATTTATGCACAGAAACAAAAGTGTACTAGTTTACCCAGAAACAACTGTTATTACGGTATTAACAAAGTGCAACTGCAATGAGAAATTGCAGAAAGTAAAGTATAATTGATTTTTTTTAGCCCTCCTCCAAATAGATTCCTAACAGCAACTTGTTTTCATTTCCAAACATGGACCTTTAAAAACCTGGATGATTTTGAATAGAGCAGTTACCATGTGTATTAAATGTCTTAAAGTGACTATTGATCTAGTATATTTCCTTCCATATCATAATGTTAAACGTTTCTTGGATGGTGCAATTTTATAATTAATTTAAAGATTTTAAAAGTACAATGCAAGACGTTTTACTTTGCACTTAGAGTCGGCAGTCGACTTAAGGAGAATATCTGATCATAAATCGATGCTTTGTTCATGTCAGCCAGAAAATCAATGGAGTTTGGAAGAACAAATAGAGATGGGAAAAGAAAAACGTAATATCAATGGTATTATATATATATGGGGATTTAAGATTTTAGCTTGTGACCACAATATAAAATAATGTGACAAATTTGTTTTTTTTTTATTATTATTTTTTAATATTTTTATATTTGAGATTATTGCGACACAAATGTGTGGTCACAAATAGAATTCCACATCTTAACAAAATATGTGACCGTTAAAAGAAAAATAAAATGAATGGCAAACTTCTGACTTTACTGGCACCATGATGTTTTAGGTTGAATGAACAACTACTGATATGCAAACTGAAAGATAACTGATAATGTGACTAATTTAATGTATTTGTAAATATTTGGGATTCAGTGTGGGAGCGGATACGTAATCAGCACTGGAGACGACAATGTTCAGGGACGTACCTCTGCATGTGTTTGTGTTAAATATACATGGGCACTTTAACCACCTTCGTAATAATGATTGTATGATTGAGAGGACATTTTTTGGGTATTAAGGACATATTGTCCAGCACCTAAATCTAAGAATACTTGCTCTTGTTGATGTGTACCATCTGTGTGAATAACATCCCCTACATTAAGCATTAACCCAAATTGCAAACCTAATGCAGGGAAGTGAATGTCATTCCCTTAAATAAAAAAATAATAAAAAAAAGCGCACTCCTGAATACATTGTGTTTTATGCAAACTATTCATTTGTAAGTATGTGCTTCAGAGATGCATAAAATAACAGATCCTGTCCCTGATCATTTGGAGCCAAGCTGCTTACTCGTGGTTCATTTTAAAGCATGTCTGCTTGCCCACCATGTGCTGATTCTAATAAAGTGCTGATGCTGTTACTCGCTCCTCCCCCTCTGGAGTTTTTATTTGGGTGAAAGTTTTGAAACGAGTGTCGGGAACAGCTCACACGCAAGACATAAATGAATGTCGCAACAAGGCATGGTGAATATGGTATGATTTAATTGGTTATTAATCAGCAACAATGCTCATCCAAATCACAAAGTGAAATGATTCATACAAAGCGGCGATACAGAAATGTCTCATACTACAGCACAGATGAGTAACCTAATTAGAAAGCGTGTACATGAAATGCACATAATGTCTATTGAACCATCATGTCTCAACAGTAACAGTTTTATTAACATGAAAGAACATTTCTAGATGCAAGATTTCAGCTAAAACAATCAGCATCTACTGGTACATACAGATTAAAACTAAATCATACATGAAAATTAATCAAGACAAGATCTACAGCTTATAACAAGAGAAGTCTACGGTTTTACACAAACTAAGCAAATCAAGGGGGGGGAAAAACTGGTTAAATGAGGAAAAAGTTCAAAAAGACAGAGCAACAAGAATTGTATATAAAAAGCCATACATGATATGAAAATAAAATCAGGACCCATAAGCCTATTGTCAAAGCGGAATATGAATGTATTCACATTTTGAAAAACAAAGGCATGTTTTAAAAAAGAAGCAATCACAATATTTTAGCAAAAATGAGGGGGTGCAATTAAACTAAGCACTCAACACCTATAAATGACCAAACTATCAGGCAACTCAGATGATAAAAAAAAAGTTTAAAATAAGACTGTTTCACTATAAAACACTGAAGTCGGCGGGGTTGATTTGAAGTATGAACGAATGGACCGTGATAAAAGAAATAAAACTACAGCAAAGACGCACTTAACCATCATCCTCGAATAAAACCGTCTGGGCGATTTGAATTTAAAAATTAGCCTTTTTTTTTTTTTAAAGCCTGTGCACATGGACTACTGTACAGGTATGAAGATACTATCTGAAACAGTCTGGTTTGGTAGTTGCTTTGAAATTATTGGCACAAGCCATTGGTAACAAATAAGGTGTGCTTAGCATGGTAACGTTTTCAATGGAACCGTTAATTGTGCAACATCATCGTTTTGGATCCCGTGATGTTAACAGGCTACGTACTTGTCCTTCGATTTTTGCATGCTTAAAATTATGCAGACAATTTTTTTTTTTTTTTACATGCAAAAAGAAATACAAATAAAATAATAAAATTAATCAATTGTGCTCAATCAGATTGTGAGCAAACATTTCGGTTAATAATGAGCTTAAAAATAAGAGAGAGAAAAACAATACAGTCTGACATGGCAGGCAACACCAAAAGCACACTTATCAGATAAAAAAAAAAAAAAAAAAAATTAATTGACATAGCCTATTAAAACCCTTCGAAAAATATACCCACCAATTTTCAATGAAGCCCCCTATCTTTTTATTTCTTTTTTTTGAATTTGCCCACCATTTCGTTCTCACTTGTGTTGTTCACTTTTGAACAATCGATGGCGTCATCGACCTCGTCTTCCTCTTCGTCTTCTGGGTCTGCGTCGTTCTCGCTCGCCCTGGTCTCCTCTTCTTCGTCGTTTTGATTTTGCGACGAGTCGTCAGAGGTGCGGGATTGTTTGGGAGAGGGCGCGTCGGTATCCTCTTCTTCCTCCTCGCACCCCGACGCCGAGGGGAGTTTTTCGAGCACGACAGCCAGTGTGACTTTGCTTGGACGACCTCTCTTACGACGCGGAGCGCCATCGGCGTTCGACCCTCCTACAGCTCCACCTTCCGAGGTACGAGCCTTGATTTTGCCTGAACCTGGCGGTCGGCCTCTCTTGCGGGGAGAATCTCCGACTTTCTTTTCGACGAGCTTGACTTTCTTGCCGGTACCCGGAGGTCGGCCCCTCTTTCGAGGAGTTCCATCTGCGTTTCGTCGAATGACCTTCAGTTTGGCGCCAGAGCCTGAGCCTGGGGGTCGGCCTCTCTTTCGAGGAGATCCGTCAGCCCGCGGAATCTTCTTCACCTTGTTGCCCGAGCCTGGAGGGCGGCCTCTTCTTTTTGGGGTCCCATCTGAGGACTTGGCAATCGAAACCTTGGTAGAACCTGCGGGGCGACCCCTCTTTCTCTTCATCGAGCCCGCCGGCCGCCCTCTCTTTCGTGGAGAGCCATTAGCGACATCGAGGCTGATATCGCCACTACCTTGTTTATGGCCTCCAGAGACTCCAGATTTGCGAGGTCTTCCTCTTCCCCTTTTTACCGCGGGGCCTTCGGCGATGGGATGAATGCGGGGTCTTCCTAGGGGCTTTGACAGTTTCCGTTTGCGTTGTAAACTCAACCTGTGAAGTCTCTCTGATTCTTCCTCAGGCGTAAGCGGGATCTTTCTCGGCCTACCGGGCATTTTTATCTTCTTTGGTCGACCACGTTTCTTCACCTTGGTTTTTATGACTATGTCAGGAGAAAAGAAGTCCACCTTTTTCGATGGCCTGGCGTTATGTGTCGGTGCTTTCTCAGCAGTGAACTTCTTATTGAGCGACCCTCGTGGTCTGCCTCTTCCACGTTTGGGTGGATGGGTGCTGCCGTTGGGCAGAGGGCTCTCGGATCCTTCTTTATTCTCAACCTCCATCACGTTGCTGCTTCTCGCTCCAAACTTCAGGCGTATCAGTGCCACGCTTGTCTATTTGGTGCGGAGACTCTGAAAACAACACGACGAGAGAGGAAAAAAAGGTTTATATAAAGATACAAAACATTATTTGAATCAAGTACTTGAATAGATAACTTTCAGTAATCACACATTGTTTTCCCGCCAAATCCAGAATTGATTATTTCCATAAAAACAATTTTTACACAAACGTATGACAACATAAAGGAAAATAGTTTGCATACCCTGTATTTTCATGGGGGGGAAACAAGTTACTCTTTTTTTTTTTTTTGGAGAATAAATTGAGTTACCAAACCTCAATTATCTTTTTTTTTTTTTTTTTTTACTTTATTTTAGAAGGGAAATAAGTTCACTTCTGCAGACCTAGACAAATGAAAATTATACAGATTATACCAGAAAAAAAGCACACTTGAAACCACAAATAAATTAAAATGAAACATTATTAGTATTTACAGTCCAGGTAAAAAAAAAAAAAAAAAAAAAAAAGATTTACAATATATTATTTTATATAAGATTATTTGGACACGGCTGTAGTGTTTGATGATAAAAAAAAAATTTAAAAAAATGAAGCATTGTACAGCTTTATTGATTTTTTATTCATAACAGATATAACCATGTTAAAACTATTAGGGTATTTATATTATAGTTTTAATCCATTTATAGTATCCATAGTAAAAAACAAACAAAAAAAAAACAAAAAAAAACACGGAAGTAAATTAAGTTTCTCAACTGCATTAAATGGAGTTCTGTAGCTAAAAATAACAGAACAAAATGTCTACATTAATATTAAATATGCACAAATATTTAAATATAAAAATGCACTCACTGAAAACCATTTTTAAGAATGGAAGGGGTATAAGGTGCATTGGTGTTTTTTTTAAATATAATTTTGGGAGCAGTTTATTTTAAAACGAATCGATTGTCGCGCTGTTTGAAGACACTAGACAATAGAAAAACCCATCTCAGTATTTACAACAGAGGACCATCAGCTACAGAAGTTCGAGCACGTTGCTAGCGTACTTCATGCATGCTTAACGGATGCAAATGGACATCTTTATCAGCATGAAAAAAATGCATCGTTTTATACCGCGAGATCTTACACAGTACAAAAAAATTGACGATAATATTCTACTTATGTTTAAATTTTTATGGAACAATAACGCAAAATTTGAGAGAATAATTTCAAAATACACACGATTTCATGCAGTATGACACGCATAAAAGAGCGGATGCTGTAGACTGGCTGCCATCATGTACAGTGAAGCCCGCGAGCTTTTGTAGTTCCAGGTAAAATGTGAGGCACTGGCGATTTTTGTTAGCTGCCTGCTAACCCGACTAAGACAACTTTTCAATGGAAAAAGAGACGGCTTTCATTCTTTCGATATTAAAAAGCGGCAAATATTCGAAACACAACGCACCTTACTCGTAAAGGGATTTCACAACAGCAGAGATGATCTTTTTCATGCATTCGACAATATTTTCGATGCAAACAGCATCGGACAGTGGGCGGGCGACTGTGATTATTTGAAAGGCAATGCCACTTCTTCCTCGTCTCTCGCTCGGCGCTGACGGTTCACGGCACAGCGCCGCCTACTGTGTTGGAGTGTGCAAGCGCGAGGAATGAACGTACGAGTAAAATAAATAAACAAGTTATGTGTGTGTTAATGTAATGTGACAGATCCAAATCATGTTAGCTATATTACTGTATAGCTAAAGAACTCGAGTACAATAACTCCTCTTATAAGCTGCTGAGAACGAACATGCAAAAGTGTAAAAATGAATTTGAAGACAATATTTAAAATGTATTTAAAGAGCGTTTTTTTTGTTTGTTTTGTTTAATTTTTTTTAAAGACCTATCTTTACTTTTTAAAAAAGACATTTGTTAAATAACATAAAATGCAGCTATTGTCTGATAAATACAGCTTGATGTTTCACATCTGCCTCTGTGCGCACACGCGCACACACACACACACAAAAAGGATTGCCCGCCCTTTTTAGCCAATCAGAAACGCGTTTTTCTTTTCAATCATTTGCCGCGTTTCGCTTTGCTAACATCCGGTTTGCTGGTATATCTTGGGGGCGGGATTTCGGGGAGAGGGTTCTGGGTGAAAGAGAAAAGAACAAAACATCCTAAACATTGCAAGGGGTAAAATAATCATAGAAATAATATGCCTATATACATTGCTTAATCACTAACTTTTATGGTAAAAATGTTCATATAAATAGAGATTTACCACAATAAGAAAATCTCTAAAAGCATAAAATCATAAATAAAAGCATAAAAAAAATACTTTTACACACTTGAATAAAGTTCTTTTTGTGAGGGTTCGCAAATGTCTAAAAAATAAAAACGTGTAAAATATACAGTCTAATCAAGTTAGTAGGTCTATGCTTATTTTAAACTAAAAACAAGAGAGTATAGCCTACTGTCAATCTTCTTTTACTGAAGTGTAGTAAGTAAAGTGTGCTGAAGCTTTCAGTGCACAACAAGACTTAATAATAAAACTAAAGAATAAAGTATAAAGACACGGTCAGGTTTATCAAAAATACATATATTGACAAGTATACAGAAAGGTAAGTATATCTGACTTATGTAGCCTATTAATCTTTGAACTAAATATTCTACCTGGCTGGTAGTTGTGTTTCCTGTTTTGTTATGGTTTTTTGAGGTATAGCTACTCCAGCATGTCTTACATACTATCATATAAATGTTCAGGTTTATGGGGTATATAGTATAACACGTCAGCTTTATAGGGTAGAAGAAATTCCCTTTCAAAGTAAGTAAGCTTAAGTAAAGTTGAAGTATATTTTCCAGCAACTTCATGCAGTATTTATACTGATATCAATGCTCTAGTAGTTTATAAAAGTACACTCTTTGTTAACTTAAAGTTAACTTAAATGTAGACTGTTAATTTAGTTATATAGCCTACTTCTAACCCATTATTGTTTATGACACTTCAAAGAATACTCCCAGTAAATTATACTACTTTAATAATAGTTTTTAATGAAATATTCGTTCAACTTTCTATTTAATAAAATAAATGTATGGTGTTGTTGCTATGGCACACTAAAGACAATAGTGTCGATTTACTGTTTAAAATAAATTGATTTCAGCCGAAATTGTGTTGGTCTCTCTTTATATTGGCCCATTTTACCTGAATGTTGTGCCATGGCTCAAGAAGGGACCTGCCGATACTCTAACTCACTTTTAAAACAATTATACTTTTTCACATTTAAAAAAATATATATATTTAAGAGACCCGTGCTAATTTATAAAAATATCATTAGATCTCATGCATAGCTTATTTGATGGTATTATAAGTCATTTACCAAAACGTGGCCCATTTTTAGCTGACTTCACCCTACTGCAAGTATAGGTTTTCTTGAAGTGAACTTATCATCATATGTGTAGTTTACTATATATATATATATATATATATATATATATATATATATATATATATATATATATATACACACACACACACACAGAACTGTGCAAAAGTCTTAGGCATGTCAGTATTTTAACCCCCCCAAAAATGATTTTAAGCCAGATATTTATATCTTTTGCTGTATCAGTAAATATCAGTTCACATTTCCAAACATTCATTTTGCCATTAATTGTAATCCAGTAAGACTTTTGAATACACAAGGAGTCTGACAACAGCCGGTGCTCCACACGGAGATCTGATCTCACCATCATTGAATCCGTTTGTGATTACAAGAAGAAACAGATGAAACTGAGACAGACTAAATCTAGAAGAACTGTGGCTGTGTCTCCAAGACGCTTGAAGAAACCTTCCTGCAAAGATACAGTACTGTGAAGAATTTTAGGCACTTGTGTAAAAATGCCGTAAAGTGAGGATGCTTTCAAAAATACTGTCATAAATAGATTTTATTTATCAATTAAAGGTGCTAAAGAGGATGTTTTGTTTTATACATTTTTGCAATATTACTTGAAACTGTCTTTACTAACTGATAAAAGACTATTTATTAGGTGCACTGAAAGGAATAATAATATAATCATCTGTGTACAAGGTAGGGCCTTAAAAACATCAGCCAATCGTTTACGCGATCATCACGTAAACGATTGGCCCTTTGGCTTGTCAATCACTGCCATGACGTTCCTTGTGAGAGACGTGTGCGGCTGCGCGCTCCAGTAACTTTCCACACTCCACAGGCGCCGCATGCAATGTTTTTGTCAGGAGACAGGAATAACAACTGCAGATTATGAGTTACATGCGGTGTGTCCGACATAATGAATCCACTAACACGGCACAGCGAATGCCGGTGGTAAACACTCGTGTGTTCCAATACTCGTGCATGAGTTTTGGGAGGCGTTCCCTCGAAATTCTTACGCATGCACTCATTTCAAAAACTCAGTAAATGTCTTTGGTTTCTCAGTCGACGAAAAGATCCTCTTTAGCACCTTTAACTTCCATTAACGAAATCAAATCAATATTTGGTGTGATCACCCTTTGTGTTTAAAACCGCTTTTGTCCAAGTACACTTGTGCATCCTTTTTTCAGGTAGCTTTGCAGGTCAGTTACTTTGTTGTCAGACTCCTTGTGTATTCAAAAATCTCACCAGATTATTAAAATTAATGGCAAAATGAATGTTTGGAAATGGCGGGATATTATTAAAGAATACATTTACCTCCGTATGAATGATGCTGTCAGTGTTTTTATAATGTCACAGCCTTGAATGTGATCAAATCAATATTTTTAACAGAAGCAAATATTGCAGCATATCAGGGTTGAACAGATAGTGAGAGGAAAATGAAATGCATAAAGCTTTCTGAAAAAAAAAATTGACTTTGATTGTATTTATTAAATAAGGCACTACATTACAAATTAAAATGTATCGAGATGAATGGGGGAATACAAATTGGCTGATATTTTATCAAATAATGCACCTAAATTTGTATCCTGTCATGACAGCAAGTCAAATTAAACTGTTTTCCGAGAATGACCATCCTCCATTAAGCACATCACAGTGCACTAGAGCACTAGAAACTTATTTAGGAGGTGTATAAAGTGAAAATAGTTCCTGATGGGTGCTGAAGTTCCCCATTATGCATGGCGAGATTCCCCATTATCAAAAACCTCCTTCAGGGCCTGGGAAAGAAGAACATGCTTTGTGAAAGTGGTGTTCCTCATCTCACTTTTAATGTTTTCTTCTGCATTTTATGTTCCATTTTATCCAAACACCATGTGAAATTGTAGATTTTCTCTGTCTTGTACATTAAAACAAGACATTTGGTAAGGACAAGTGCTTTCCACAAAATATAGGCAAATATTCAAACCAGTTCATGCTTGATAATGGTGAGGGGCTTTCAAAATGAATCTATGCTGTAGAAAGAAAAAAGGCTATTTGGCACCCGGCATGTGTTTGTCTGAAGCAGAACATTGAAGAGACCACCTGCTGATTTCAATGCTCAAACTCATCAGTTCGTTTGCATTGTTGTGAAACAGATTTCTGGTGTGGCTGTTAAATGAATCCACTGCATACCAGATGGTGAAAGTTGATGTTCCATATCTGATGTCTCAAAGCACCAGCAGAAAGGAGCGGGACTGCTTCTCTTTGCCTACTCAGATCCAGGGGACTGTTTGTAGAGAGCCTGTGCTTTGCCTATAACTTAATCATAACTGTTTGGTTTCATGGTTTGAGGCACTGAGTAGAACAAAAGACAGGAACATATGGTTGGGAGAAAATGTGTTGCGGATTATATAATAATGTCCTAAGTTATCCACAGGTTTGCTTTGATTTTCAGGCCACTGCACAACGTCTCAGATTTCATGGTTTATTTTCAGGTTACATAAAAATGCTGAACCAATGTCTAAATGAATATACCTGATAAATGATTAAATATAAAGGTACAATAAGACCACCAAGGACCAAGTACAAACATGATGCCAACACTCAACAGCGATCATATAATGAATCATACAGCCAACATGCTATCAAAGTACTGTATATCTAATTGGGAAATAAACAATGTATATCCATTCTCTTTATGTTCACTCTGTCTCACGCTGTAAAATACAATTATCTTCACTGCAGAAAAACACCATGAGCTGCTCCGGGGCAACATCCATCACCAAAGCGTTTGGCAATAATGAGCACAAGATGGCAGGCTAGCCCGTAAAATGGTTTCATGGAACAGATCCACGTCAAAGCCTCGGGAGAAATGTATAGGGGTCGTGAACCTAGGCTGGCGTTGGATTGGTCGCTCCGAGTGGTCAGGGCACAAAGTCAGCCAATAGGTACCGTCCCCGACAGCTGCGTCAAAGTGGTCTGAAGCTGATATCACTGCTGTCTGGAAATCTGTGGTGCCGTTTCAGGTAACGTGGAGTAGAAGAGTTTAAAGTCACAGTCAAACAGTCACTCATGCTAATGGTGCGCCTGTGGTAACGTCAGTCACGACGCACGACGTGTTCAGAGGAAAGACGCACTAGAGGGGAATCTGAAGGTCACACTTAAAAGGCAAAATATATGAATTTGGTCACACTTTAGATTAGGGTCCAATTCTCACTATTAACTATGACTTCTGCCTCAATAACTCAAAATTACTGCTTATTAATAGTTAATAAGGTAGTTGTTACGCTTAGGTCGGTATTAAGGGATGCTGAATATGGTCATGCAGAATAAGGCATTAAAATGTGCTTTATCAATACTAATATCCTAGTAATATGTATGCTAATAAGCAACTAGACCCTAAAATGAAGTGTTTCTTTGAATTTAATGTGTCAGTCAGATCCTAATAATCATGGCAAGATCAGACTCGAGATGTTGCGTGTGTCATGTGTTTACATCGACTTTGCACTGATGTCATCATATACAGCTGTGTTCCCAAGGACCTCACCTGTGACCTTTGAAGACATCACAGGTTAAGGGTCTCAGGGACACAGACGTACACTAGTTCAAATTCAAAGAACTCAAAAGTGAGGCTGAAATTCCCGCTCTGGGTCCGTTTGAATGGCATTACTTAAAGGTTAATTAAAAGAATTTCAACAAAGTTTTTCCACAATTTGCATGTAATAGACTAAGATTTTATTGTACAGAAATAATTTTATTGTTCAGAAATAATTAAGACGACAGATTTGAGACAGCTTTTTATTATTTTTATTATTTACTTTATTATTATTTTATTAAAAAAAAAATAATATAGTTGACCACACCTTATGCTATACAGGAAAAAAAAAAAAAAAAAAATAATATATATATATATATATATATATATATATATATATATATATATATATATATATATATTAGAAAAAATATATATATATATATATATATATTTTTTAGAAAAAAAAAAATATACATATATTATATAAATTTGGGGTCTGTAAGCAGCTGCTTTTTTTAAATGCCTTAAATTGATCAAAAGTGACAGTAAAGACATTTATAAAAGACATTTAAAAAAAGTTTAAAAAATATATATATTACAGTTTCCACAAAAATATGAAGCAGCACAACTGTTTTCAGCATTGATAATAATAATAAATGTTTTTTGAGTGTCAAATCAACATATTAGATTGATTTCTGAAGGATCATGTGACACTGAAGACTGTAATGATTCTGAAAATTCCGCTTTACCAACACAAAAAAAAAATTACATTTTAAAATCTAGTAAAATAGAAAAGAGTTCTTTAAAATTGTAATAATTTTCCCAATATTACTGTATTTTTGATCAAATAAACGCAGCCTTGGTGAGTATAAGAGACAAACATGATTAAATCTTACCGACCCAAACTTTTGAATGGTGTTATATAATAACTGATTTTGGATGAGGACACTTCTTTACCGTCCTACGTACCTTTGTCAGATTTGCCAAAAGAAACATTAAACGCATCAATGACGCTTTCTTCTCCAAATCGAGCGACGTCTCTGGATGTCCGGAGGCTGCGACCTGTGGCAAACAGAAACAAGTTTTAACACATTTAACCTTTAGGAATTGACAGCAACCGCCTAATGAACACTAAAATTAAGGCTTAGCATCTCTGCTTCAGCACCATAAATGAGTGCGCAGTTTTTTCTGTCCAGCCCCCTGGTGGCAGACAGCGAACAAGACGCTTGAACCGGATGAACCCAAAGACAGATATGCACTGCCAGCAAACTGTCTCTGCCCTCACTCTCTGGCTGCCCTCCTTTTCTGTGAAGCCACAAACACAGAGGCATCGGTGTGTAGACGAGCGACACACACATAAGTTGATATATCTATAAACGCGTGATGCATATCATAAACCGCCCGGCCTTTGTGCGCAAGATCGTACGACAAAGGTGGCGCGTTGCGGTTTGAAGATGTATAGGAAGCATGCGGTACCAGAAAACAGCAAACGCTGCTCTCTCTTCCTCCGTCTCTCTCAGTCTCGTAGTGCCCCAGTTTTAAAGCTCTTTCGAAAGAAGAGTGGAGGGGGAAACAGCAGACAAAAAGGCAGATTTGGAAAGGCATGCAGGGAAAAACAACAGTTTGAAGGGTTATAAGGTAACGACAAACGCCTAAAAAAAGCCGAACGAAGAAGTTGAAATCTTCTGCAGTCTTTTGTTCACTATTCCTGCTCGTCCCAACCTAATTTATTGCTAAACGCACGCTCACGGACACGCACGGTACGCCTCGTATGTTATACACTTAAAGAGTTGTCACGAAATCCGCTATAGGCTCTCCCGAGCGCGATCCGACGTTCGCTTCCTTAGAGCCGTACGATAAACTAGTTTCCTCCATCCCTGTTTGACTTCTATCTCCCCACGGTCCCCCTGCGCTCTCCTCTCTTCTTCTCCCTCCTAGCGTGGCGGCGTTGATGCTGTGACACTCGTGGCGATCATGAGATAGGTGCGCTGTGAGCAGCCCACCATTATCTGATGCCGTCCCCTCTTCTCTTTCCCTTCTCTCTGTTTCTCCCTCCCTTCCTCTCATTACTCCTTCCTCCCGCCCGACAGAAACCATGTCTAATCCCCCCAGCATCATAAATCAGTGTCACCTAAACACTAACGCACCCAACCAGCGTGTGCCGTGGACGTTCAGACCTAGTGCTGCTCCCTGTCGTCACTGTCCCTGCCTCCGCGTCTCGCTCCGCTTCCTCTAACCAACACCCCCCCCACACACCCACCCTTTCTTCTCCTCCACTCCTGCGTTTTGTCCATAGAATATCAGCCGTTCTCTCTCTCTTTCTCCCCCCCACAGCAATGTCTGGCACTCGAACGCAAGAACAGTCATAACACCTTGTGATTGATCTCAAGGCTTGGAAGGGTGTCTTTGTGTGTGAAATGGAACAGATGAGACAATATGGGATAGATGGGGAGATTGTGAGTTAAAGATCATTTCAGAGATGGAGAGAAAGAGAGAGATTCCTTTCCCAGACAACAAAAGCTCTGAGGTGATTACCCTGCAGTAATGAAAAGTGTCACCAGCCATCATGCTGCATTATACTAAACTCCTTCCTTTGACAGAAAGATCTGATCTAATGACAGGTTGGAATAACTCAATTAAGCCCGTTTGAGGAAACTCTGTGTATACGTCGGGTTATACGCTTTCGGTTCAGACTCTGTGCAATATGATACATGTATATGAGCTGGTAGGTTACATAATAATCTAAAGACGCATACTTAGTGTTTAATAATATACAGTGGGGGCCACTGGACATATGGGGATTTAAAACTGAAAATAAGTAGGACATTTATTTTTTATTTTAAAATAAGGATGATAAAATAAAAAGACGAGTTATGACCTAAAATGATTGTGTACTATTTCTAGGTCATTAAGCAAACATTGATCATGTGACTCCTTTGCACAAAAATGTGTCTTTTTATAATGTATAATATTAATAATTAAAGGAAACAATAAAAGTCTCAAATTAAAAGGGAGTAAAAATGAAAAAAAAAGAGAATATTATTTAAATATGTCAAATTTAAAGGAAGTGAAAAGGATGGGAGAAATGAATAATAATAATAATAATAATAACTTGACACCTAACACTTAATGTTTTCTTATTTGTTTTGTTGTTTTTGCAATCACTTTTTATATTCTTACATTAGAAGCACTTTCAGCTATGCATGTAAATAAAATTAATTGTTCTGTGTAAAATATATTATTATCATTATTATACGAGACAGAGATTTTCTGTATATTAATAAATTATAAGTCTATAATACCTTGAGAAAGCTATATGTTGATTCCGATTCATCTCAAGGGCAAATGCTCAGCTGGCGTAGGATTCCCGGAAGTACGTGAGGCTGCCATCTTTGATTTTTATGGACACCAAGTTCCACAAACACTTGGCAGCAGAAAATCTACAACAATATGAAATGAAATGAAATACTTGTGATTTATATGTTACTTGGTAAATTTTTACTTGGACAATTTTGGCATAATACACAGTTACTTGTGAATAGCTAGGTTCTATCCACCTATTTTTAAGTGCATTTTGGGAAATCGCATAAAAAAAAAAGTTGGATGGAAACACTGAGATGCACATAAATTCTAAAAATGCGCATAAAAATGTATGTGCTAAATTGAGGCGACTATATTTTTTATCCGATAAGAAGACATGCCCATAAACTACCATGGATACATATTTACCGAATAAATCGCTCGATGTGCAACAACAACAACAACAAAATCATGTGACTTTGCCTCCACGGAGAATGTGATTGGATAACTGGCCTAACCAGCTGACCAATATCATGGCACAGCATCTCAGATGTTGGCATCAGTGTTGCCAAGTCCACAGTTTTCCTACGGAATTTGGCTATTTGGAATTTGGGTTGTTTTTCATGTCCGTGTGTTGACGCGACCCCAAATAACATGATATTTAGACCCTGAAATGCAAATTTTACCAGGGGAACCCCATCAAATACGCACATTTACCCCCCAGAATGCAATTTTTACTGTGGGACCCCCCCACAAAACGCGATTGGGCTAGTTTTGAATAGCAATTAGGTGGGTTTTGTTGTGAAAACCTGGCAACCATGGTTGGCTTGGTCATTCTGAAATGCCTGAGTCAATGTCTGTCATCAGAACGATTTGGTATAATGACCTCCCAGAAGAATCTCACATGATTGCGTTCACAAACATCAGGCATCCGAACACAAGACATGGCAGCGTTTATTGCGTTTCGTCTGTTTCATGAGCAACTTCCTAGGAAGTGATGATTTTGTTCTCTTGAACACATGGGATGGAAACGATGCTATATTTGCAAACATTTATGTGATATTCCAATTTTGCGCATAAGATAAAAATGTGCAACTTTGGATGGAAACATAGCTAATGGCGTCAATTGAGAAAGATGCTTTTTGTACCTAGATGGTGTAGTTACAAGATCTACCAGCAGGGGTTAACTAGGTGGCACTAAGCAGTCAATTCATTACCACTCTGGTTTCACCGTAAATACGCAGCGAGTATATAATCTCCAGGATCTGAATACCAACATCCTGTGCACGATACATATTCATGATCCACATTGTGAATTCACCAAACACACGCTGATGAATAAACAAACAAACAAAGAAGTTATACAACCAATCATGGCAGTATATTGAATAGGGAAACAAACAATTAGACAGATTAATCAAATGATAATGAGCCAAAACACCAGAAACTGACAAAGTGTTTGGGGAAAATCAAGTGAGCAAGAATCAGGTGACATGATTATGACAGAAATCTTGATGTGCTTTTATACTGAAAAAATGGATGGGGTTCAAGTTGAGGCTTTCAAAATTTCAATGCAGTAGCTTGCATTGTGATGCGAGATATGCAGAAAAAAAAACGTCCCTCGAGACACCTGTTCTAGCAAGCAATCAAATTAATGCATAAAGATCTATGGTGCGTTTGTTTACGCCACTCAAATCATTCTCATTATATGATCAAACATTACAAACATTTTCCATTAAATCATAGTTTCTTACATGGGGGGGCTTTTATTTGTGCAGGTTTTTCCGTTTCTTTGTTCTCGTGTCAGTCTCGATCCAGTCTCTCCTGAGTACGATTCCTATGTTTCTCATAATGTGGAGCTGAACGTCTTGGTGTGTGTTTATGTGTCTGTAAAAGAACAACGACAGGCACAGATTGCTGATATGTGCTCTTTTTATCTCTTAGAGGAGAAGGGCAACGCAATGCGGATCCTGGCAGACCGTGTGAGCGGCCAGACAGTCAGCGGGACAGACAGAGGAGGAGGAGACTAATCATTCATAAGAGTGCTGGAGAGATGATTGAGGGGCTAATTGTGAACACACACTGACCACACAACTTAAAACCCATCCTAATATCCTGCTATTATTATAATGCATGTGCTTGAGAAGAAAAGAACAGCTGTTAGCACCTGAAAACACACTAAAATTAGCTAATTTGAAGATTATGGGTAATGGAAAATGAATAATGAAGTGCTGCCTGGTTTTGTCCAAAACACTCTCAGTATTGAGGAAAAATGAGGAGAATGAGAGCCACGGCAGTGCTATTTCTCCATGTATTGAACCATTAATCCCTGTGCGAATTGAGTCATTTATTTCAATGACAAATTATTTATTCCTCTTCCAGTTTAGTTAACTAAAGTGAGATGCTTTACCAAAATTATATTATCCACCTTAATGTTTGTAGAAAAATAAATAATGATATTAAAATGCTGGGCTAATTATAATGTTTTATTAAAACACTCAATTACCTTACATGGGCTATATGTAGAATTCAGAAACCCTTGTTATTAGCGACTCTGGTGGACGTTAAGTGAACTGCAGCAGCAAACAACTTATTTCTCGTTCTCATAATGTAATGGTACGTTTACACGACAACGATGTACTAAAAACAGAAACGTTTTTTCTTTGTACAGATGAAAATGTTATCAAAACTATCCCTGTTCACACGGATCCACACAAACGACTGTACTCTGCATGCCGGACAAGAAGTTGGCGATGTCACTTTGTAAAGAAAGACTACGCGCCTGCGCACGTACGCATTCTTTTACAGAGCACTCGACCTAGTACGTGCCTATCCACCTTATTTTTACAGTTTATTACAATTTGATATTTCCCTATAGCGGCTAATAAATCGGAAGTCAGAAATTCACAGAAAACACCTTATTTCCACGTTGAAAATTAAAGTGGATAGACTAAACACGTAATATGCACGTGCATGCCATTGTAGTGACAAATCCCCCGCAAAAACAATTAGCTCTCCATAGAGTACCTCAGAGATGACGTGTTTTTGTAGGCCAACCCGGAAGTTAGCGGCGCACAGGTTCCCTCGATGGAAAGCCTATGCATTTTTCCCACAGACTTTTGGAAAATCGCAAAAAATAAGCTGTGTGTTTAACAAAGGGTTATGACACTTACACGTTTTGTCTATCAAGATAATCTTTACAAGTTAACACAACATTTATACATTTTGAAGCCTAAATAATGTTGTGAGATATAGAAAGCTAACAGTAGGCTATAAACGGACTACAGCACACCATAGTCGCAGATCAACGTCGTCACCACCAAGCTTCCTCAAACTTTATTTAAAAACATGCTTGCTGATTATGATATGCGCTGTGTATGAATACTTATCCACCTTTTCATGAGAAATGCTGTCCAAATGTACTGTTTGTCATGATGAAGTCTAAAGTCGCCGCCAAAGGAAGTAGTCCCTTTTAGCAACGTGTTAGCAAGCGCCAATTTTAAGACACAATATAGGTTTTAAAAAATCACAAGCGGGTTATAACTGGTGTGTTTTATGTCATAGATCAAAATGTAAAAATATTTAGAGGCTTTGTTAACCACAGACCTTATTTCAGGCGATTTAGCAAAAACCCATTCAAAAAACCCATAGACTTTAGGGCGATGGAACCGGAAGTCCTAAAATGCTAACGTACTTCTCTGAGGTACTCTATTAGGACCCCAAGTGAACCCATTGGTTCAAATTGCTTTTAATAGTACTCTCTTTAGCGCTTGATTACAATTCCTACAAAATCATGTTATGATAAATGCTGTTTCAACGTTATAATGACCATATGTCTGTATTAGTTAGCTTATGTAGCATAGCATACAGATACCCCGATTAGCCTGATATCTTAGTTTATACACGCATTTGCACTTAACCTACACGTAGTGTATTCACAATCATCTTTGATGTAATTGTGTTAAATTAAGTGTTAAATGTTAGACTGGGTAAACCCAGCCTGATCTGCCGGCGATTTGATTTCGTCCGGCAACTCAGTCTGGAAACCCGTACATTCATTTCTGCTGCATCTGTTACACTTTTGCGGGAACTAATCACAGACTGGCTTATCCACCTTGCTCGCTATTGGCGGGTACAGAGCTCTTTCTATGGCTCTGGGCGGGTATAACACGATGACGTCTCTCGCACGACAGTCAATCCAATTCCTTTTAACCTCTCAACGATGCTAGATGACTTCTTTAGTTTAGCAAACAAATCGCTCGAGTGGGTGTAAATACCGATCACTTTCATGTTTTTTTGCACAGCCTGCAAAAATCGCTCAATGCCATTGCTGCTTCTGCAAACCGCTGATCAATGCTACAAACCAATGCAAACTAAGCCTGTCTGGAGTTTTCGCATCGCTCTGCAAAAGTACGTCACCCGGATCGTTGATCTGATTGGTTGAAGGACTATCCAATTGCGTGACTAATGCTCCTTGATCATGCCTCTTGTGCAGTAGGAAATACATAGCAAACTCCCCAGACCAATGTTCAATTTTAAATTGAGCTTGGTCTGGTGATAGCCAGACAAGTTAAATGTCCAAATATTTCAGTTATAAATAAAACAAATTAATGATGTTCAATTATTCACTTAATAGGCTATTATTATTAATATTATTTGTTAATTAACAGTTAATCAGTGTATTCAGTTGTTTTATTATGCACTCATTTGTTTTCTTACACATTATATAGTAAGCAATGCATATTTTAAATTAATATTATTTGTATATACTTAGGATAATCATTAACTGACAGTTTGTGGAGACCCATTTTCGAGTAAGGTATCGTTTCCAAAAACTTCTACTTTGAATCTAATTTTCAAAAGTTTGCATTTTCAGGCAATTTATGTCATAAAAAGTTTTCCATTTTTAGTTGTAAACGGTGTTGTGTAAACAGCCCCTAATTCGTAACGTAGAAGAGACTGAATGTGATTCAGTGCCCTGATATACCCTCGGCAAAGTTCTTTTTCATTCTTAGCTTTTAAGTAAAAAGAAGTTGGAAATACCTTTGCAGCGATATACTGTTAGCAAACATCCAGAAGCCATCAATGCTGCTCATTATTCGACATTAAATAGTTTGTTTGGCATTAAGTAGCAACATAAGTACTCGTTTCATGTGTCACAGAACAGAAAAGAGGCTTTCGGGATAGTGCGAGCCACATCCTTTTGATTTTCCCGGCAAAAACGACTCGAGTGGTTCACATAAAAATCAGTCTATACAGTCAGGGACAGTGAGGTAAAGTGAGTAAATATAATTAGTTACTGTACTTAAGTATCTTTTTGGCTACTTTGTAGTTGTACTGAGTATCAAATATATTAGCAACTTTTACTCTCTACTTGCCTACATTTTTGAACAAGTAAATGTACTTTTTACTCCACTACATTTATGATGAGCAATGCAATTACACATTACATTTTGCATGGCACCTAACTTTTTCTGCAGCAGATTGTTTCTGCTATAAGGAAGTGATATTGCCATCCACAGGGCATTGAATGTATTATATCTTGTGCGTTTTGCTTTTACTCACAATGCAAGTGCATTAGCAGGTAGTTTACTGAATCGCAGGTGTTTGATTTAGGAGATGAGGTCATGACTGCAGCTGGTGATGAGGCCGAAACCAGCACATCCAGTGCACGAAGACTTTGACCATTTCATTTTCCTTAGCGTTATTTAATTTATCTGCTATATTGAAGAGACCTTTTCAAGGATATTGATTTACTTATGGCCTTTTTGAGCATGTGAGCTTAACTGAGACTTGAGATTTTGTAGACATTCAAGAGGCTGTTAAGTCGACCTTGAGTTTTGCAATATTGAGGTGTTCAGTTTTCATGGTTTAGAAAATAAACATCTTACAAATCAACTCTTTCTTATTTTCACTGGCATGACTCTCAGGTGTTGAGGACAAGTGCATCTGTGAAACTGGAATTTAAAAGGCTGTCTCAATTCAATTCTTAATGTTGAACATTTATGCACCTGGCTTTATCCAAAGTGATAAGTTGCATAAAAGGTATATTTTATCAGTTCATGCATTCCTTGGGAATCAAACCCAATAGTGTTGCTAGCAGCGCCATCTTCTATACTGTTTGAGCTAAGGGCTGAACAATCCTAAGTACACAAAACGTATAATTTTCATGTCAATCTGTTTTCTCCACCTTTTTGTTTTTAATGAGGAATTTACTAGACTTCATGGATTTGTTGGAGCCCTCTTGTGGATGAGGGCATTTGGGCGCTCACCCAAACTGTCCATATGGTAGATAGGGGTGACTAACAGCCTGTTAATGAGTGCAACAAACACTGAAACTACAAAAACAACAACAATGAAAGTGCTGCTGTGCTGATTCACACCATATGTTTTGTTTTGTTTTCAACCTTGCAGCTCAATTTTAAGGTAAAAACAATTGAAATGCTTGTCTATATGCAGCTGATGGTCATTCATACTCACCTCGACGTAATGGTGACGCCGCAGGGAAAGCTAGAAGGTTGTACAGTTAACTCCAGGCTGATTATGATGCAAAACCATACAACCAACTACCTCAGCCTGCAGCGCACTGACTCGTGGTTCGATTTCTACATACTCTCACAGTCAGCTGTCAATATATTTCATGTGTAATGTCTTCCCCTACTGGACAACTTATGTAAAGCAACACATCATCCACTTTTGAAAAATGGTATTGCTGATATGCACAAGTACTTGTATCAAGTATCATGAATAGGGCTGTTGTTCAAAGGTCTTATTGCATTACCGAAAACAACTGAATATATATTTATAATTTATATATATTGTTGTGTCTGTTTTCTGAATGAGAAAAAAAAAATTAATGGTAGCATCAAAATATTATATTATATATATATATATATATAATATTAACATTATTAAAATGTAAATCAATAAATGATCAAATAAAAATATTTAAGAGAAGGTTAAGCCTTTAAACCTTTTTCGGCTGTCTGATTGGCTAAAAGGGACAGTTCACCCAAAAATTAAAATTCTGTCATTATTTACCCACCATCATGATCCAAGCGCACCATCCAAACCCATAAGACTTTCATCTTTGAAACACAAATTAAGATATTTTTAATGAAACCTAAGAGATTTCTGTCCCTCCATTTAAAGTCCACACAACAGAAACGTAGATGGTTCGAAAAGTTCATAAAGACATAGTACAAAATAAACCATATTTCGTTTAGTTTAAGTCTTCTGAAGAAGCACGATTGCTTATCGAATTTGATAAACGGAAGATTTTGTTTGTTTATGTGCAAAAACCAACAAGGTTTATTCTTGTTTGTCAAGCAAGTACGAATGAGCTTGTGTTAACTATATTTGATCTATGTTCCCTGATCAATGTTTATATGCAAAAAAAAAGCTTAAAGGTGCCCTAGATTCAAAAATTGAATTTACCTTGGCATAGTTAAATAACAAGAGTTCAGTACATGGAAAAGACATGGAATAATACCGACTGTTACGTAACAGTCGGGGTGTACGCCCCAATATTTGCATAATGCCAGCCCATGTTCCCAACATTATGAAAGGGATTACACAAGGGTAGCCAGTTAACATCTGGAGCTGCACACAGCCGAATCATCAGACTAGGTAAGCAAGAACAACAGCGAAAAATGGCAGATGGAGCAATAATAACTGACATAATCCATGATAGCATGATATTTTTACTGATATTTGTAAATTGTCTTTCTAAATGTTTCATTAGCATGTTGCTAATGTACTATTAAATGAGGTTAAAGTTACCATCGTTTCTTACTGTATTCACGGAGACAAGAGCCGTCGCTATTTTCATTTTTAAACACTTGCAGTCTGTATAATTCATAAACACAACTTCATTCTTTATAAATCTCTCCAACAGTGTAGCATTAGCCATTAGCCACGGAGGACAGCCTCAAATTCACTCAGAATAAAACTTTAACATCCAAATAAATACTTTACTCACATAATTCGAAGCATGCATACAGCATGCATGACGAACATCTTGTAAAGATCCATTTGAGGGTTATATTAGCTGTGTGAACTTTGTAAATGCACTGTAATATAGTCGACAGCTCATGTGGCAGGGAGCACGTGATTTAAGGGGGCGGCGCCGAGTGTAAATCAGTGCATTGTTAATGATGCCCCAAAATAGGCAGTTAAAAAAAATTAATTTAAAAAAATCTATGGGGTATTTTGAGCTGAAACTTCACAGACACATTCAGGGGACACCTTAGACTTATATTACATCTTGTGAAAAAGCATTCTTGGGCACCTTTAAATCAAACCTGTCCAAAATTGATTGTATCTCTTCAGAAGACTTGGAATAAACTTTTCAATTTCCTTTACAATCTCTGTATGGCCTTTTTGAATGGATTTTGAAAAGATAATTAAAAATACCGGTTTCATTAAAAATATCTTCATTTGTGTTTTGAAGATGAATGAAAGTCTTACATGTTTGGAACGGCATTATTGCAGAATTTTCAACTACCACCTTTAAGAAGTGCTCTACGGGAATATATTCTTTTCTTATGCCCAAATCTTTATTCTTTTCATAGCGGCCACAGCCTTGACGTCTGGAAAACCAACATTTTAATAGAATGTCATGATTTAGTGTTTTTGTGAATCTGTTGAGGGACAGGATTGATTTCTTAACTATTATTTGCTATTTTTTTAATAATAATGTTGTTTTTGCAATTCAATTTCTTACATTCATTCCATGTGTGAGATGAATCCTCGAATGAAGCTGAATGCAAGAGAAAATCTAACTATTGAGATAAAAGAGCAGGAACAGGTATTTGAAATACAATTTAAAAGACTGACATGAAGTTTTTCCATTTAATAAAATATGAAATAGTATGGATCAAGCCATCATGAATAAGGCTGTTGTTCAAAGGTCTTACTTATTGCATTACCGAAAACAACTGAAAAGAAAGTCAGATTTGGGGTGTTTGAAGTACTTGGAAATTGTACATGCTTAGTGAGGTGACTTCAATCAATTTCATATGCAGTTCAAACAAGAAAAAGGCCCTTCATCTGTTTCGTTTTGAACTTCTGTGTGTCTGAAATCCTGAAAAATGAATCCAGCCTGTGGATCAGTCTATTTTTGCTTGTCTCTAGAATGATGATTCTCTCGTTTGTTACCTCAAAAGTTAGTTTATCTGCAAACAATAACCAGATACTTGGCATCAGCCTTGAATTAAAAGTTATAGTTCACACAAAAAAAAAATAAATAATAAAAAAAAAAAAGTTTACTCACCCACAAGTGGTTCCAAACGCTCATGGATGATATTCATTCTGCGCAAAAAAAAGGAGAAATATTTTAAGTTTTACACACAATTATTTTAATTAAACAAATTACATAAAGCACAACTTGCGCACTATATTCCAGTTGACAATAGTGTATTTTATGTCACTTGAATAATGAAAATACATAGTACAAAACATACTTTTGTTTCTTTTCAATAAAAAGGGTACAAAACAAGATTGAATGATTTGTTTGTGCATCAAAGTGATGTTTCAAATCACTCTATGATTTGCTCGTAACAGCTCACCAGAGGGAAAAATGATCAGATATTGCAATTTTTGTGTGAACCATTCCTTTAACACGAAACGGTTAACATTCACACTGTTCCCAGACAACTGCAGACACATATGTTGGACAGCTCTGTTCCTCTGACAATGACAGAGATCTCCAGGGTGAGACGTGAATGCGGTCCAAACATTAACTGAGCGGTCTATTCAGCTCCTTTCTCATTCTCTGTCCTTTTCACAGTCAAACGCGTTCATTTTCCTGATGCAAACTAAACTACAAACCTAACAGTTGACAACTTGGCCTATGGATTTGTGCCTTCTGCTCTTAATGTTGCTGTTGTTTAGGTCACTTTTGCGGCTTAATATCCTTTAGGACTTTTGTCCTTCTCTTTCTGGCTCGGCTCCACCCTATCTTCCTCCCTCTTTCTTTTTCTTTCTCTCACTGCCACATTCACAGTCCAATCACGTGCGAATGCGGCACGGTGGTGCCAGTGCCAGCTTTTTGCCAACCTGAATGTGTGTGTGTGTGTGTTAGCCAGCACGAATCACTGGGACATAAGGTCAAACACACTTGTTATGATCTTAATTATCAGACCACACAGCGATGAAGCTGGCACAAATCTTTGGAAGTTTTGAAGTGTTTTCATTTTGAGTTTTAAATTTCAAAATGTTGATTTTGTTTGAATTTTTTAATAAAGTGGAATTAAATGGTATTATTTTTGATTTTGTATAAATAAACACAACATGAAAAAGATTCAAAGTTTATCACATACATTTAAGTTCAATTTAGGGCCAGTTAACAAAAGTCTTTCTCATTCCCTCCATCTATCTCTCTTTAACTCACTCTCTTTCTTTTCATTTTCTTATTTCAATCACTTCCATCTACTCTCCACCTCATCCAAACCCCTCTCTCTCCCCATAAGCCTGAGAGTCTGTCTGCCGATACCTTATTCAAAAAGCCAGGGAATGGCAGGTTGCTATGGGAACTCGCTGCTTGGCAACTTGCTGGTTTGGCGACGTGCCCATCGGTTGCCAGGGCAGTGTTGTCAGTGGCAGCAAAGTGCCGTGCCAGCTGTGTGCGTCTGGATGTGTATCGATAATGTGTTCATTTTGTTTGTCTATATCTGTAAATTATATGTACTGAGTAAATATGCATTTAACGACGGCTTTGCTGCGATTAAAAATGATGCAGAAAAAAATATTCATAACTAGCGAGAACGTCAGGTCAAAAGTGGTAGTGCTCTATGTCTTTGTCCATAAAAAGACAGGGAAGCATGCATTGAATCTCAAGAAACCATGTCAAAAACATGTCCGCAGTTCATATTTAACAAATAACAATTAACAGAAAATATAGAAATGTAAGCATTATTGTGATTATCTGTAGAATTTTTTCATAAAAATTCATGTAAAAAAATCACTTTTTATTTTACTTCAATTGTAAAGAATTTATACATCTTTTAAGCCTTTAATTTATGCAATACAAATATTTGTATTACAGCACAGTATAAAAAGCATCACTATTGAGAATTTGAAGAATTTAAAAAAAAAGAAAAAAAGTCAAACATCCAAAGAATTTAGGAGAAGGGTGGCTTAATTTAATGAAAATATGAACAAAAATTAGGTTTTGTTTTCTTTATGCAAAATATGATTTGTTTCCCTTTTGATATGTCTATGTTTTTGTAGGATTTATCTCTCAAACATTTAAATCATGACTTTTAAACACCAAAGATACCTGA
>NC_063052.1:21211413-21251967 GCF_018812025.1 Megalobrama amblycephala | reverse complement strand
AAATTGGATATCATTCGACTCGGCATGATGCCCCGAATTGAAAAAGACCAACTTTATCATTTTTTGACAAACCTATCTGAAGCTATAAGCAAAAATAATGGCTATATTGGCTTTTTTGTATCTCCAGACCAGTAGGTGGCGTTATGGCAAAACTCAGCATGTAGGCTCTGGTCTTGCTTGGGATGATATGTATGAGGTTTCGTCTGAATATGATAAAGCATTGCAGAGATACAGCCATGAGTCCAAATTGGGTGCTATGCGTTAAATTAATTTGCGTGTTATTTGAGAATGGTTTGATTTACTGAAAAGCTTTTGATAACTTTTTGCCAGAATGGACTGAAGATGATCTGATCTGATTTCATGACAATCAAATTAAGCATCTAGGACAAGTTCGAAAAAGCAGGTTTTTCGCAAAATTCAACATGGCGGACAGACCATAAGTCGAAACCTAGCATGTTTGGTATCGTTGGACTCAGCAGGGATTCGGGAGTCTAAGATCATGACTACTTTGAAAATAAGTCGACCACACTCATAGCGATAAGCATTTGAATATTTGATTTTACCACTAGGTGGCGCTGGTGCGAAACTTCTCAGGCTCGTTCAGGGCATCGTACTGAGACCCATATCGAGTTTTGTGATGATATGCTAATGTGTTCGTAAAATACAGCATTTTTGCACAAAATTAAAAATGGCCGACGACCAAAATGGCTGATATGGTAATAATGGTTATCATTCGACTCGGCATGATGCCCCTAATCTAACAAGACCAAAGTTATGATTTTTGGACAAACCTATCTGAAGCTGCAAGCAAAAATAACCATTTTTGTATATCCAAACCAGTAGGTGGCGCTGCACCAAAACTCAGCATGTAGGCTCTGGTCTTGCTTGGGATGATATGTATGAACTTTGGTCTGAATATGATAAAGCATTGCAGAGATACAGCCATGAGTCCAAATTGGGTGCTTTACGTTAAATTAATTTGCGTGTTATTTGAGAATGGTTTGATTTACCGAAAAGCTTTTGATAACTTTTTGCCAGAATGGACTGAAGATGATCTGGTTTGATTTTCATGACAATCAAATGAAGCGTCTAGGACGAGTTCGAAAAAGTAGTTTTTTGCAAAATTCAACATGGCGGACAAACCATATTTCGAAACCTAACATGTTTGGTATCGTTGGACTCAGCAGGGATTCAGGAGTCTAAGGACATGACTCTTTTAAAAACAAGTCGACCACAGTCAAAGTGATAAGCATTTGAATATTTGATTTTACCACTAGGTGGCGCTGGTGCGAAACTTCTCAGGCTGGTTCAGGGCATCATGCTGATGACCCATACCGAGTTTTGTGACGATACGCTGATGCGTTCATAAAATACAGCATTTTAGCACAAAATTCAAAATGGCCGACGGCCAAAATGGCTGATATGGTAATAATGGTTTTCATTCAACTCGGCATGATACCCTGAATCTGACGTGACCACATTTATGATTTCTGGACAAACCATTCAGAAGTTATTAGCCAAAATAGCCATTTTTCGTATCTCCGGACCAGTAGGTGGCACTGCACGGAAACACAGCATGTTGGCTTAAGTCATGCTTGTGATGACATGTATGACGTTTGGTCAAAATACGATAAATCATTTTGGAGATATAGCCTTAAGTGTGATTTTGCGAGCTTTCGGTCGAATTCATTTGTGCCCTATTCGAGAACGGATGGATCTATCGAAAAGCTTTTGATAACTTTTTGCAGTCATGGTCTGAAGATGATCTGGTCCAATTTTTGTGAAAATCGGAGTAACGCCCTAGGAGGAGTTCGAAAAAGTAGGTTTTTCAGAAAAATAAAAATGGCAGGAAAATTTTCATGACGGAAAATGACGTCATATAGTGCAATCGATTCGCCTTGACCCAAGGAATCAGAGGAAAAAAGAATTTTGTTTCTAGCCCATACGGTTCAAAAGTTATTAGCATAAACAGAAGTGCAACTTTGGACAGCTGGTGGCGCTAGAGGGATTGAGTTAGAGACTCCAAATTAGCTATGGACACAGTTCAGACTGTCCTCTAACTGTGTGCCAAATTTCACAACTTTTTACCATACGGTTCTATGGGCTGCCATAGACTCCAAGAGCGGAAGAATAATAATAATAAGAAAACTAACAATAACAATAGGTGCCTAAGCACCTTCGGTGCTTGGCCCCTAATAATCCTAAAGAAAACAAAAGGGCCTTCAGCCCCTTACAGGGCTTTGGCCCTAATAATAATAATAATAATAATAATAAACGGAGCAATTCCAATAGGGTCCTCACACCATCGGTGCTCGGGCCCTAATAATAATAATAATAATAATAATAATAAACGGAGCAATTCCAATAGGGTCCTCACACCATCGGTGCTCGGGCCCTAATAATAATAATAATAATAATAATAATAATAATAATAATAATAATAATAATAATAATAATAATAATAATAATAATAATAAATATAGCTGTAAGCAGCAATTACGGGGCCAAGCAAAAAAGGCACAGCAAGCCAGCCAAGATGGCTGGGAGCATCAGACCAGCTGCAACAGTAAGCAATTAAAGACCTATTAGGATCATTTTAGGCAAAAGAGCTGAAAAATGATATATACAGTCAATAATAAAGATTTAATGGTTTATCACTTTTGATCAATAGGTGGTGCTGTGACCAAATTAATGTGGTATGGTCAGAGTGAGGTAGCAATGACACTTGCTAAGGATATGACTCCCGTGAAAATAAGTCAACCAGATCAAAAGTTATAAACATATTAAAAAAAAAACTAGGTGGCGCTGGTTTGAAGCTTCTCAGGCTCCTTCGGGACCTTGTGCTAATGACTCATACCGAGTTTCGTAACAATACGCTAATGCGTTCATAAAATACAGCATTTTTGCACAAAATTCAAAATGGCCGACAACCAAAATGGCTGATATGGGAAAATTGGATATCATTCGACTCGGCATGATGCCCCTAATCTAACAAGACCAAATTTATGATTTTTGAACAAACATATTTGAAGCTATAAGCAAAAATAATGGCTATTTTGGCTTTTTTGAATCTCCAGACCAGTAGGTGGTGTTGCGACGAAACTCAGCATGTAGGCTCTGGTCTTGCTTGGGATGATTTGTACGAAGTTTGGTCTAAATATGATCAATCATTGCAGAGATACAGCCATGAGTCCAAACTGGGTGCTCTGTGTTAAATTAATTTGCGTGTTTTTTGAGAAGGGTTGAGTTTATCAAAAAGCTTTTGATAACTTTTTGCCAGAATGGTCTGAAGATGATCTGGTTCAATTTTCATAATAATCAGACCAACAGCCTAAGATGAGTTCGAAAAAGTAGGTTTTTCGCAAAATTCAAAATGGCGGACAAACCATAAGTCGAAACCTAGCATGTTTGGTATCGTTAGACTCAGCAGGGATTCAGGAGTCTAACGTCATGACTCTTTTGAAAATAAGTTGACCACACCCATATTGATAAGCATTTGAATATTTGATTTTACCACTAGGTGGCGCTGGTCCGAAACTTCTCAGGCTGGTTCAGGGCATTATGCTGATGACCCATACCGAGTTTTGTGACGATACGCTGATGCGTTCATAAAATACAGCATTTTAGCACAAAATTCAAAATGGCCGACGGCCAAAATGGCTGGTATGGTAATAATGGTTATCATTCGACTCGGCATGATACCCTGAATCTGATGTGACCACATTTATGATTTCTGGACAAACCATTCAGAAGTTATTAGCCAAAATAGCCATTTTTCGTATCTCCGGACCAGTAGGCGGCACTGCACTGAAACACTGCATGTTGGCTTAAGTCATGCTTGTGATGACATGTATGAAGTTTGGTCAAAATACGATAAATCTTTTTGGAGATATACCCTTAAGTGTGATTTTGCAAGCTTTCAGTCGAATTCATTTGTGCCCTAGTCGAGAACGGATGGATCTATCGAAAAGCTTTTGATAACTTTTTGCAGTCATGGTCTGAAGATGATCTGGTCCAATTTTTGTGAAAATCAGAATAACGCCCTAGGAGGAGTTCGAAAAAGTAGGTTTTTCGGAAAATTCAAAATGGCGGGAAAATTTTCATGACGGAAAATGACGTCATATAGTGGCGTCGATTCGTCTTGACCCAAGGAATCAGATGAAAAAAAGAATTTTGTTTCTAGCCCATACGGTTCAAAAGTTATTAGCATAAACAGAAGTGCAACTTTGGACAGCTGGTGGCGCTAGAGGGATTGAGTTAGAGACTCCAAATTGGCTATGGACACAGTTCAGACTGTCCTCTAACTGTGTGCCAAATTTCACAACTTTTTACCATACGGTTCTATGGGCTGCCATAGACTCCAAGAGCGGAAGAATAATAAATATAGCTGCAAGCAGCAATTACGGGGCCAAGCAAAAAAGGGACAACAAGCCAGCCAACATGGCTGGGAGCATTAGGCCAACTGCAACAGTGAGCAATTAAAGACCTATTACGATCATTTAAGGCAAAAGAGTTGGAAAATGATATATACAGTCAGTAATAAAGATTTACTGGTTTATCACTTTCGACCAATAGGTGGCGCTGTGACCAAATGAATATGGTTTGGTCAGAGTGAGGTGACAATGACACTCACTATGGATATGACTCCCGAAAAAATAAGTCAACCAGATCAAAAGTTATAAGCATATGAAAAAAATACAGTAGGTGGCGCTGGTTTGGACTCTTTCAGGGCCTTGTGCTGATGACCCATACAGAGTTTCGAAACAATACACTAATGTGTTCACAAAATACAGCATTTTAAAACAAGATTTAAAATGTCCGATGGCCAAAATGGCCGACATGGGAAAATTGGATATCATTCGACTAGGCATGATGCCCCGAATTGAAAAAGACCAACTTTATCATTTTTTGACAAACCTATCTGAAGCTATAAGCAAAAATAATGGCTATATTGGCTTTTTTGTATCTCCAGACCAGTAGGTGGCGTTATGGCAAAACTCAGCATGTAGGCTCTGGTCTTGCTTGGGATGATATGTATGAGGTTTCGTCTGAATATGATAAAGCATTGCAGAGATACAGCCATGAGTCCAAATTGGGTGCTCTGCGTTAAATTAATTTCCGTGTTATTTGAGAATGGTTTGATTTACTGAAAAGCTTTTGATAACTTTTTGCCAGAATGGACTGAAGATGATCTGATCTGATTTTCATGACAATCAAATGAAGCATCTAGGACAAGTTCGAAAAAGCAGGTTTTTCACAAAATTCAACATGGCGGACAGACCATAAGTCGAAACCTAGCATGTTTGGTATCGTTGGACTCAGCAGGGACTCAGGAGTCTAAGATCATGACTATTTTGAAAATAAGTCGACCACACTCATAGTGATAAGCATTTGAATATTTGATTTTACCACTAGGTGGCGCTGGTGCGAAACTTCTCAGGCTCGTTCAGGGCATCGTACTGATGACCCATATCGAGTTTTGTGATGATATGCTAATGTGTTCGTAAAATACAGCATTTTAGCACAAAATTAAAAATGGCCGATGACCAAAATGGCTGATATGGTAATAATGGTTATCATTCGACTCGGCCTGATGCCCCTAATCTAACAAGACCAAAGTTATGATTTTTGGACAAACCTATCTGAAGCTGCAAGCAAAAATAACCATTTTTTGTATATCCAAACCAGTAGGTGGCACTGCGCCAAAACTCAGCATGTAGGCTCTGGTCTTTCTTGGGATGATATGTATGAACTTTGGTCTGAATATGATAAAGCATTGCAGAGATACAGCCATGAGTCCAAATTGGGTGCTCTACGTTAAATTAATTTGCGTGTTATTTGAGAATGGTTTGATTTACCGAAAAGCCTTTGATAACTTTTTGCCAGAATGGACTGAAGATGATCTGGTTTGATTTTCATGACAATAAAATGAAGCGTCTAGGACGAGTTCGAAAAAGTAGGTTTTTCGCAAAATTCAACATGGCGGACAAACCATATTTCGAAACCTAACATGTTTGGTATCGTTGGACTCAGCAGGGATTCAGGAGTCTAAGGACATGACTCTTTTGAAAACAAGTCGACCACAGTCAAAGTGATAAGCATTTGAATATTTGATTTTA
This sequence comes from Megalobrama amblycephala, assembly GCF_018812025.1. Lineage (NCBI taxonomy): Eukaryota > Metazoa > Chordata > Actinopteri > Cypriniformes > Xenocyprididae > Megalobrama > Megalobrama amblycephala. The sequence goes on along the minus strand of NC_063052.1, from coordinate 21,245,848 downwards.
CCACTAGGTGGCGCTGGTGCGAAACTTCTCAGGCTGGTTCAGGGCATCATGCTGATGACCCATACCGAGTTTTGTGACGATACGCTGATGCGTTCATAAAATACAGCATTTTAGCACAAAATTCAAAATGGCCGACGGCCAAAATGGCTGATATGGTAATAATGGTTATCATTCGACTCGGCATGATACCCTGAATCTGACGTGACCACATTTATGATTTCTGGACAAACCATTCAGAAGTTATTAGCCAAAATAGCCATTTTTCGTGTCTCCGGACCAGTAGGTGGCACTGCACTGAAACACAGCATGTTGGCTTAAGTCATGCTTGTGATGACATGTATGACGTTTGGTCAAAATACGATAAATCATTTTGGAGATATAGCCTTAAGTGTGATTTTGCGAGCTTTCGGTCGAATTCATTTGTGCCCTATTCGAGAACGGATGGATCTATCGAAAAGCTTTTGATAACTTTTTGCAGTCATGGTCTGAAGATGATCTGGTCCAATTTTTGTGAAAATCGGAGTAACGGCCTAGGAGGAGTTCGAAAAAGTAGGTTTTTCAGAAAATTCTAAATGGCGGGAAAATTTTCATGACGGAAAATGACGTCATATAGTGCAATCGATTCGCCTTGACCCAAGGAATCAGAGGAAAAAAGAATTTTGTTTCTAGCCCATACGGTTCAAAAGTTATTAGCATAAACAGAAGTGCAACTTTGGACAGCTGGTGGCGCTAGAGGGATTGAGTTAGAGACTCCAAATTAGCTATGGACACAGTTCAGACTGTCCTCTAACTGTGTGCCAAATTTCACAACTTTTTACCATACGGTTCTATGGGCTGCCATAGACTCCAAGAGCGGAAGAATAATAATAATAAGAAAAATATAGCTGCAAGCAGCAATTACGGGGCCAAGCAAAAAAGGCACAACAAGACAGCCAAGATGGCAGGGAGCATCAGACCAGCCGAAACAGTAAGCAATTAAAGACCTATTAGGATCATTTTAGGCAAAAGAGCTGAAAAATGATATATTCAGTCAATAATAAAGATTTAATGGTTTATCACTTTTGATCAATAGGTGGTGCTGTGACCAAATTAATGTGGTATGGTCAGAGTGAGGTAGCAATGACACTCGCTAAGGATATGACTCCCCTGAAAATAAGTCAACCAGATCAAAAGATATAAATATATGAAAAAAACACTAGGTGGCGCTGGTTTGAAACTTCTCAGGCTCCTTCGGGACCTTGTGATGATGACTCATACCGAGTTTCGTAACAATACGCTAATGTGTTCATAAAATACAGCATTTTTGCACAAAATTCAAAATGGCCGACAACCAAAATGGCTGATATGGGAAAATTGGATATCATTCGACTCGGCATGATGCCCCTAATCTAACAAGACCAAATTTATGATTTTTGGACAAACATATTTGAAGCTATAAGCAAAAATAATGGCTATTTTGGCTTTTTTTGAATCTCCAGACCAGTAGGTGGTGTTGCGACGAAACTCAGCATGTAGGCTCTGGTCTTGCTTGGGATGATTTATACGAAGTTTGGTCTAAATATGATCAATCATTGCAGAGATACAGCCATGAGTCCAAACTGGGTGCTCTGCGTTAAATTAATTTGCGTGTTTTTGAGAATGGTTGAGTTTATCAAAAAGCTTTTGATAACTTTTTGCCAGAATGGTCTGAAGATGATCTGGTTCAATTTTCATGATAATCAGACCAACAGCCTAGGACGAGTTCGAAAAAGTAAGTTTTTCGCAAAATTCAAAATGGCGGACAAACCATAAGTCGAAACCTAGCATGTTAGGTATCGTTAGACTCAGCAGGAATTCAGGAGTCTAAAGTCATGACTCTTTTGAAAAGAAGTTGACCACACCCATATTGATAAGCATTTGAATATTTGATTTTACCACTAGGTGGCGCTGGTGCAAAACTTCTTAGGCTCGTTCAGGGCATCGTGCTGAAGACTCATACCGAGTTTTGTGACGATATGCTAATGCGTTCATAAAATACAGCATTTTAGCACAAAATTCAAAATGGCCGACGGCCAAAATGGCTGATATGGTAATAATGGATATCATTCAACTCGGAATGATGCCCTGAATCTGAGGTAACCACATTTATGATTTATGGACAAACCATTCAGAAGTTATTAGCATAAATATCCATTTTTCATATCTCTGGACCAGTAGGTGGCACTGTGCCGAAACACTGCATGTTGCCTCAAGTCATGCTTGTGATGACATGTACAAAGATTGGTCAGAATACGATAAATTGTTTTGAAGATATAGCCTTAAGTGTGATTTTGCGAGCTTTCGGTCGAATTCTTTTGTGCCCTATTCGAGAACGGATGGATCAATCAAAAAGCTTTGGATAACTTTTTGCAGTCATGGTCTGAAGATGATCTGGTTCATTTTTTGTGAAAATCGGAGTAATGCCCTAGGAGGAGTTCGAAAAAGTAGGTTTTTCGGAAAAATCAAAATGGCGGGAAAATTTTCATGACGGAAAATGACGTCATATAGTGCAATCGATTCGTCTTGACCCAAGGAATCAGAGGAAAAAAGAATTTTGTTTCTAGCCCATACGGTTCAAAAGTTATTAGCATAAACAGAAGTGCAACTTTGGACAGCTGGTGGCGCTAGAGGGATTGAGTTAGAGACTCCAAATTGGGTATGGACACAGTTCAGACTGTCCTCTAACTGTGTGCAAAATTTCACAACTTTTTACCATACGGTTCTATGGGCTGCCATAGACTCCAAGAGCGGAAGAGTAATAATAATAAGAAAACTAACAATAACAATAGGTGCCTAAGCACCTTCGGTGCTTGGCCCCTAACTAACAATAACAATAGGTGCCTAAGCACCTTCGGTGCTTGGCCCCTAATAATAAGAAAACTAACAATAACAATAGGTGCCTAAGCACCTTCGGTGCTTGGCCCCTAATAATAAACGGAGCAATTCCAATAGGGTCCTCACACCATCGGTGCTCGGGCCCTAATAATAATAATAATAATAATAATAATAATAATAATAAACGGAGCAATTCCAATAGGGTCCTCACACCATCGGTGCTCGGGCCCTAATAAGTGATAGGCCCTGTATTATATCTGTAAGCAAGCGTCAATGCCTTGAACTTGATGCGAGCAGCAAGTGGTAGCCAGTGCAGAGAGATGAAGAGAGGTGTGACGTGGGCCCTTTTGGGCTACTGAAAGACGAGACGTGCTGCAGCATTATGAATCATTTGTAGAAGTTTGATTGCACACAATGGTAGTCCAGCCAGAAGAGCATTGCAGTAATCAAGCCTAGAAATGACCAGGGCCTGGACAAGAAGTTGTGTTGCATATTCTGTTAGAAAAGGCCTGATCTTCCTGATGTTGCGTAGTGCAAATCTCCATGACCGAGCTGTCTTTGCAATGTGTTCTTTGAAGGTCAGTTGGTCATCAAAGATTACTCCAAGATTTCTGGCCAACCTTGATCAGGTGGATGACAAGCTGGATGTTTAAAATCGTGCTGTAGATTCGGATTGGCAGGGAAGACAAGAAGCTCTGTCTTTGCCAGGTTGTGTTGCGGGGGATGTTCTTTCATCCATGCCGAGATGTCCACCAGACAGCTTGAGATTCGTGCAGTTACTGTGGGATAATCTGGATGAAATGAAAGGAAGAGCTGCATGTCATCAGCATAGCAATGTTATGAGAAACCATGTGCCTGTATGATGGGACCCAGTGATGTAGTGTAAATGGAGAAGATGAGGGGTCCAAGAACTGAACCCTAAGGAACCCCAGTGATCAGTTGATGTGCATTGGATACCTCCCCTCTCCAGGCAACCCTGAAAGACCTACCTGTGAGATAGGATTCAAACCAGCGAAGTGGAGTTCCTGTGATGCCCAGTGATAGCAGGGTGGACAGCAGGATCTGATGATTCACGGTGTCAAAGGCAGCAGATAGATCCAGCAGAATGATAACTGATGATTTGGAATCAGCCTTCACAATCTGCAGGGATTCAGTGACTGACAGAAGTGCTGTCTCGGTTGAATGGCTGCTCTTGAAACCAGATTGGTTGATGTTCAGCTGGTTATTCTGTGAGAGGAAAGATGATACCTGTAGGGCTGGGCGATATATCGCATGTGATTGTCACGCGCATTTCGTCAGTAAAGCCGGTTCCCTGATTACCGCTAAATCGCCATCACCTGCTTTCAAATGGAGCGCCATTTAATAGACAGAACCGTATATCACTGACAAGCTACGCAATATCGCGTTTATTATCGCAGATGAATCGCCTTCGATAATGAACGTGATATTGCGTAGCTTGTCAGTGAACTACTGCTCTGTCTATTAAATGCCGCTCCATTTGAAATCAGGTGATGGCGATTTAGCAGTAATCAGGGAACCGGCTTTACTGACGAAATGCGCGTGACAATCCCATGCGATATATCGCCCATCCCTAGATACCTGGTTGAAAACAACCCGTTCAAGTGTTTTTGCTATGAATGGTAGGAGAGAGACAGGTCTGTAACTGTCTACATGTGATGTGTTTAATGTGGGGTTTTTAAGCAGTGGGGTTACCTGAGCCTGCTTGAATGTGGTAGGGAAAATGCCGGTGTGGAGTAATGTATTGATAATGTGTGAGTGTTGGTGAAAGTGTAGGAGAGATGGCCTGTAGAAGGTGTGAGAGGATGGTGGTAGGATGACTGGAGAGGAGAGGAGTGAGGGGAGAGAAGGAAGTGAGATGATTTGTGGCTGTGGATGGTCCAAGTTCCTTTTGTGTGTGGAACTGAGAACTGACTGCTGATGGTTGATGTTTTGTCAGTGAAGAAATTCACTGCATGAATGGTCTCTCTCTTTCTCTCTCCGTTTATGTGTGTAACCTATACATGCGTGCATGAATGTGGGGGAGGGGTGTGAATTATTATTATTATTATTATTATTATTATTATTATTATTATTATTTTTTTTAATTTTTTTTGAATAATAATTGAATAATTCCCAGCGATCATTGAATATTATTTTTGCTTGAAATGCCCATTCCTAGTATACAGCCCTTTGTCATGGGTGGATTAAGACTTTTGTCTTAATTCACTCATGACTTTTTGGACACTACTAACTAGGGTTGGGTACCGTTCACATTTTAACTGTTAACCAGTATGGGTACCTGAAATTCTGTGCCAGTAGCCCACTCAACGGTACCTTTTTTAGGTAGGTAATAACAAAAACATTTATTTCAGTGAAAAAAACATTTTTTTCTAAACAAACAACATTGTTATTTGTTTAGAACTTTTACACTCTAGACAAAATAAATCGTCTGTCACGAAATGTCACGAAAGACTGTTTCTTGGGTTGTTTTAAAGGAATTAAATATTTATTACGTATTAAAAGGATTAAGGGAATAAATAAAAGTAAAAACAGTAAAATAAGTTCTACTGCAGTTATGAAGTGATTAATTTAAACTATTTGCAAATAATATTGTTTTAAAATATGCACACATTTACTCTTACTGATATCCGATATGTCAAATGCAAAACATTTCTCGTATTGTCAGTTATGAGTTACCTGAATCAAATGTAAATTATACCATGATTTACATTCAAAACAGTGAAAGTTCTTAAAGTTGCGTTGCTTGCATCCCTGGATATTACTGTTGGTCGTTCAGCATTCTTCTTGTAAAACAGTTAAATATTAATGTTAAGCAGCTACTTTCCACACATTCTTTCAGAGGTAAAACTAAAGCGTTGCTCTGAAAGTCATACTTGTCTTCTGTGAACAGTAAGACCCGCCGCCTTTGATTAGATTGGCCATCTCTCTCATTTTGACATTGACGAGCACTGTTAAACTGTTAAGACAGAGCAACCTAAAAACCCTTAAAGGGGACCTATTATTGCAAAATTCACTTTTGCATGGTGTTTGGACATAAATGTGTGTTGGCAGTGTGTGTGTACAACCACCCTATAATGATAAAAATCCAACCACTCCTTTTTTTTTTTTTTTTTTTTAATCACCATAAATCATAAGCAGTGTCTCAGAACAAACCGTTTCCAGATCCCTGGCAGTGTGATGCCACAAAAGCCATAGGCCCTGCCCAGGTGTGCCTCATACGTCCTGAAAAGTGAAGCTGCGGGCTCTTTGATTGCCCCCTGGAGGCTGGATGCAGTACAGGTCATAAACCCCGCCCACTCAATGCAGACGAATGAGACTTAAGTTAAAACATAAAAATAAATTATGCTTCAAGTAAAATTTTCCAAAAGATGGTTTTGGTCATTTAAAGTAGTTGTTATCACGCTGATTTATATTCAATTGTTCGTTTTTGTGATGAGTTTGATTTTAGCTAGCAATTTGGTGAGAAACGGGGAGTGTCATCGTGATTCACAGTTGATTGACAGCTTGTCTGAGGACTGTCGGAGCTTCGAGGGGAGATTGAAGATAAATAAATAACTATTAATTTTCAATTTCTGTGTTATTTCACACCGACAAAATGAGCTGTTCAGCAGTAAACTGTACTAACTGACCTACAGGGTCTGACGGATATCTGAGCTTTTCTCGGTAACGTTAAATGTGGACTTCATAAGCTAATTAATAAACGTTATTAGTTAAGATAAAACGCCTAACGTTAGCCATGACGGAAAAAAAGCAGGTGATCGTTATCTGGCAGTTATAATTATTTTTATGGGTATAAAATAATAATTAGCAGGATAAAACTAATGATAGCCTACTCTAATTAATTATAGAGAACTGTCTACAGCAATCGATCTCCTGTAACGTTAGTTTAAACATTTTATTTAAAATGGCAGGACCGTTTCTGACATTTTAGAGTTTCTAGAGGTGTATTATAATGAGTTCATCTACTGAATTTGCGGTTTCAAAAATATTATTGCTCTAGAAACAGAATAGCCTATTATTTTATAGGTAGAATTTTAAATTACGTATAATTTATATAGCCTATTTAAAATACATCAATGATGACGCAGCCGTCTGGGCGGAAGTTTGATACCGTGACTCCGCCTCCGGGCTCCACTGACGAGTCTTTCTGCGCATGCCCAGGTTCCAAACTTTTTTTTTTTTTTTTTTTTGATGTTTTTGCGTAACGTGTCAGCGCCCATCGGCGTCTGTATTGGCATCAGTTCAATACAATGGAAGGAAGCGGCGTCGCATCGTCCATCTTTTTTTACAGTCTATGGCCCTTCCCACGAATGTTGACAGACACTGCCGTTTTAACATAGAACCACCCTGAGCGAGTTCACAGCCAGTTGTATAGTCCGCCATTGCTGCACTGATGAAAATGTTTCCCAATCGTTTTAGGTGTCATGTAGCTGGATGAATTAATCCACATAGCTCTCTCCATTTACTCCCTAAATCTGAGCCACTGAGGACAAGGTGGATTCATTTTGTTTTTGAAGAAAATGCTCCCTCAACTCTACCATAATTTATGTCTGCGCGAATCATTTCACCCCAGACTGCTTTGTGAAGAATGTCAATACAAAGGGACAATACAAAACATACAGTCTCCAGAGTGATACTGGATATGGCAGTAATAGGTGAGGGCACTTTATTACAGTTCATCGGAGTTGATTTACGGATATAAAGTTTACCAGTTTATTAATAATAATAAAAATAATAATAATAATTTTATTTTGTATAGCGCTTTTAAAAGTCATTTCTCAAAGTGCTTTACAGAAGTAAAATTAAGATATATAAAATAAGCAAAATAAAAAAACATTACAAAAGGATATATATTTATAAACAATGGGGGAAAAAAATAATAATAATAAATTAAAAAAAAAAAAATGCATAAAATACATCACATGACAACCACAAGAATCATTTTTTCACCCAAATGCTTCCCTAAAGTAATGAGTATTAACGGATGATTTAAACATTTTTACGGATGCTGCATTTCTAATCTCGGAAGGCAGAGAATTCCATAACTTTGGGGCAACTGAAGAGAACGCCCTATCACCCATTGTTCTTAACTGTGTTACCGGAACAACTAAAAGACCAGCATCAGCCGAACGAAGATCACGTGTCGGAATGTATGGTATTAAAAGCTCAGTAAGATATTGAGGAGCAAGTCCATTTAGTGCCTTGTAGGTTAACATAATAATTTTAAAATCAATACGAAATTTGACAGGGAGCCAATGCAAGGTCTCTAAAATGGGTGTTATATAATCTCTTTGTCTTGTCCTAGTCAAAATACGCGCAGCAGAGTTTTGAACCCACTGTAGTTTGTTCAAAGTAGATTTTGATGCTCCTGCTAACAAGGCATTACAATAATCAATTCTAGAGAAAACCAGGGTATTAACTAATTTTTCAGCTACAGCAAAACTCAGCATGGACCGTAATCTAGATATATTTCTGAGATGAAAAAAAGAAACTTTAACAGTATTTCGTACGTGAAGATCAAATGTTAAATTAGAATCAAATATTACTCCCAAGTTTTTTAATTTGTTTTGGAACTGAATAACAGAGCCATCCACATGTAAAGCTACAGGTTCCACTCTGCATAACCAGTGAGGCGAACCAATGAGCATCACTTCAGTCTTATCACTATTTAGACATAGGAAATTAACAGACATCCACTTTTTGATTTCTGTGATACAGTTAGAAAGAAATGAAACAGCCGCATTTACATCAGGCTTTGAGTGAATGTATATCTGGGTGTCATCTGCATAAAAATGAAAGTCAAGACCAAGAGACCTCAAGAGTTGGCCAATAGGGAAAATATAAAGACTAAAAAGTAGAGGGCCTAAAATTGAACCCTGAGGTACACCATATTTTACCACACCAACCTCAGATCTACAGCCACCTAACACAACGAATTGTTTGCGATCTGAGAGATAAGACTTAAACCAGCTCAATGCAGAGTCAGATACACCAAAGACAGACTCTAGGTGGGTGAGTAAGGTACAGTGAACAATAGTGTCAAATGCTGCACTGAGATCAAGCAGAATCAGTATTGATAAGCATCCAGAATCGGAAGCCATCAATAAGTCATTTGTGACTTTAATGCTGTCTCAGTGCTATGCATTTTTCGGAAGCCAGATTGAAGAGGCTCAAAGAGGTTATTTACAGACAGATGGGAGAGCAATTGTGAGGCAACTATACATTCTAAAATTTTAGCAATGAAAGGAAGATTAGAGATTGGACAAATTTTTTAGATTCTCAAAGTTAAAGCTATTTGTTTTTGGAACTGGGGTTACAGCGGCAATTTTAAGTGCAGATGGCACAACACCAGAAGACAAAGTCATTTATAATACTCAAAATGGCTGGACACAAGAAAGAAAAGCATGACTGAAACAACCTAGCTGGTATGGGATCAACAATTGAGGTGGTAGCTTTCATTTTTAAAACCACATTACACAAAGATTGAGAATCTAAAGTGCAGAATTCTGAGAGATAAACACCAGAGAATTCTATGTTATTTACTGTAGAAGTAACAGATGTATGAGTAGTAGTAATCTGATCTTGAATCACCTCAATCTTATTGCTAAAATACACAAGAAACCTGTTACACAGTTGAACAGAAGTGAACCTTAGAGAAGTGTACCTTTATAGCCATGCGAGAGGAATCCACGCGATCAGCAGCATCACAATTGTGCAAGTCCTGGGTCGCACAGTTATTGATGATTAGTGATCCGCAAACACCCAGAGATAGCAGCAGTAATCCAGTGACTGTAATGCAATTCCACATCACGATGAAAACATAATGTTTTAAATTCATTAAAACATTAAAAAACAGATACTTAACGGGAGAAAGGAGCGGCAGCCAAAACGCGCCAGCGTGCCCTTTCAACCAGAACTGGAATTTTAGTGATCTCCGACTGGCGAAGTCGAGAGTGACTCCACCCGTAAGCACCACCCAAAAAGGCATAATGTCTTTATATATTACCATCTACCATTATATTATTTCAACTTATTATTTTCCACAGTATCAGAAATAATATCTGCACTTATGCACATGTTAATGTTGAATACTTACGTAGGCAGGTGTCTGTACGTGCGTGCACATATATGCATACGTGGTAGGTGTAAATGTTTCTCTTTGTGAGGTTTGGTTAGTGGTGTCTAAAATGCATCTTTACGCACAACTGCCAGCCTGCATGGAGAGCTTCTTGAGACTCCAGAGACACCAGCAGCTTCAAATACCTGTTTGCTGCTCAACACTGGTTTTTTTTTTATAGCTGCCCTTTTAATAAAATACAATTTTTTGATAGGAACTTTCATTAATAAGCCTTTATCTGACCGAGTTCTGCTGTGCTCTAAATCACTCACAAATCTTAAGATAATTCGATAATCTCTGTAGCAAATTAGCTCAAAATAAATATGAATAATTAATCATAACTAGTTATAATTAATTATTAATATTTTAATCAGTTAATAAAATTAACTTAATGTAATAAAATTAATATTACAATCAATTAACCTGTTGTTCAATGAACACACAGTATTAATTGTTTATTAATTCTAAGAAATGTTCATTTCCAGGTTATGGGAAATAACAATCTTATTCTTCTAAAAGCCTGTAGTCAGGACCGACATGAATAGGGACTCCCGTATATGAGCGCAAAACACGGACAACCTTACGTGTGACATGAACAAGACTTTATTAACTAGACTAAACACTTAAACTACTCTAACATTCACACACATACATGCATACAGTTTACCAAGAGAGAGAGAGAGAGAGAGAGCTAAAGCAGAGTACAGGAAGCAAGAGGTTACAGCATCGTTGGACATTTCAGCAGATCAACAGCCTTGAGCAAACCATCAGTGTAGTTTTAACAGGCCCATCTTTAAAAGGGGTAAGGATACTCAATGTATCCGATAATGAGACTAAGTTTGATACTTGCATGTCTCTCCAAGTTGAATTAAAACTGTCCTGATGCAATTTGTGGAGGTTTCCGTTGAATCTTTGCTGATATTGTCTTGATGAAAGAGAACCAGTTGGATTCAGAGGATCTTTGGTGAATGGAAGGTCTAGGCCGAGGCCTGGCACAAGCTTGGGGTTCCTTAGAAGCTTCTAGCTTCTTACAGCATCATCTTGACATCAGCATTTGTCAGTAAAAAAAGAAGAAGAGGAGGACGAGCAGGAAGAGAGGGGGTTCCATGTGATCAGTGAATATAAGGGGTGAAGATGTCACACCCTCTTGAGGTGTCTGAGCCAATAAGGAGTTCCCCTTTCAGAGGGAAGTTTTACGAGTCTTTGTTCTGTAGCAAGATATTAGCATAAGACACTGGATTGGATGAATGAGAGAATAACCTTCTAGCTTCCTATAATTCTAACATGTCACAGAGTTAGTAACATGTAACATAAATTACCAAATAGGAAATTAAAGTTGGAGTCCGTAGATACCAAACATGCTGCCAATGTGATCTCAGTTAACTATACATTTGCAACTATGGAACATTAATACCAAAATAGTTCAAAAGAGAGAATTAATACATAGAATAAAGCCTATAAAAGGAAAGTCATGAGATGGGAAAATTGGATACATGTTTATACATTTCCCAAGTGGTTATATAGAGAATACATAGGATTAAGAGAGTTTATTTGTCCTTCTCAGGAAGAATAAGTCACTAGTCTCTCCAGAATTCTTCTGGATCATAAAAGTACCATATAACTGTAACAGGACACCTAGGTTGGCCTGTGTGCTAGCAACATTGGGATGCTGGTTACAGTTTTAGGGGGATGAGTTCAGAGAACTTTGATAGTGAGAGTGAGTTTATGGGTAAATCATTAAATACAATGAATAATTGTGTGGCTGATTGGTCCAGACGTTACATCCCCCCTTTCGGTCGTTGTTGTTCTTTCTATGGACAACAGCGAGCGACGTTGAAGGTGTAGAAAGATCAGACACACCACTGGCACACAAGGCTGGAAGGCTGTGATGGGCTCTGGTTGTATGTGTCTCCTGAAGTGGTGGTCGTTCCATTGCGGTTGATGTAGACAGTAGACAAGCTCAGGTCTCTGAGCTGGTGTTGTGTGAGTGGTCAGAAGCTTGTACTGCTGAGTACTCCTCAGGTAAGAACTGTTCAAGGAGCTATCTTACTAGCGTTAGAAGCTCCTGCAGGTCCGATGCAGGCGTGTCCAGTTGTCCTTGGGCTGCCTGCTGTTGGAGATCCTGCTGTGTCTGCAGGGAGAGGATGCTCCCATCCCTGGCTTCTCCCTGTGGTAGGTCTGGTACCTGGGTCTGTCTGAATTAATCCTTCTCCTTCTGCAGCTGCAGAGGATTTCAGGAAATTGGCTGATAAGGTGTCAAGCAGAAGGCTTTGGTTTCCCCCTCTGTACCTCTGTGCTTGGCTGGGGGAGGTTCTTCTGCTGACTCCATGCGGTGAAGTGAGATGTTTCTCCTGCAGTGGTTCTGTTTGCTGCAGGTAAGAGAGTCTCAGTTCTCTTTTCTTCTGTGTCTCTATTCTGTCAGGGTCCTTGTGTCTGTCCCGAGCCTCCATCTCTAGCTGGTCTATGTGGCTTTTAGCATGCATCAGCTCCTTGTGAGTCTCTGTGATCTGGAGTTTGAGGTTGTTCACCTCCTGTTTCAAAACAGCGAGGATGTGGGCCAGGAAGAAGTTGACTTCAGTCAGATCATTGTGATCATACCTCTGGTTTGAGTCATCTGCCTTTACTTCTCTTCCATCTTTGTCCAGTTGCTTTTGGCTCTGGTGCTGTAATGGATCAGCAGCACTGGTTAGGAGGGTGTTCCTCACGACACCTAGCCAGTCCTTTTGGTCTGCCATCTGGGCAGTTAGGCTGAGCATCTGCAACATTTAGGCACGCTTGTGGTGAGAGTAAGGGCAAGAGACTACTGCAAGATCAAACAGAATTTAGGGCTAAAGGCACAGTGAGCAGCCAGGTGTATAAAATACAGCTAGGTTTAACAAATGACTTAAGATGGTTCTTGTGGTCAAATTATTTCTTAGTATTTCTTACTGATGGCTCACGACAGGCTTGACCTCTGAACAAAAATAGGAAAGAAAAAGGGAGAGGAAGAGAAGAGCTTTCCTATTAGATTCTGCTTATTAGTGGTGCTCAAAATTATGCCTAGTAATTGTTCAGATTACTTTGTAGCTGGCTCATAAAATTTAAGCAACTGTTGTAAATAAACAAAATCAAGAAGGAGAGTATGTCTAGTTGCTTGTGGTTATATTGGGAAATTAAACCACACAAGAAAAAAGGGAAGATGTAAGTAAATCACAAAGATGAAAGAAATAATACTAGTAAAAAATTAATAGCTGACTGCTATTATAATTAAAATCAATAAAAAGATTTAAAGAAGTGACTAAAACAGCAGAATGGGTTTAGATCAGTTCACACTGCACACACACAAGCTGTAGTTAAAGGCTTCACATAAATGATGCTAACCGTTAACTGTAGAAGCTATTAGTTAGCTTAGCCTGAGCGGAAGGGTTGCTAGGTGGGGTTAGATTAGCCACCTAGCCTGGTTTGTTTACACCATGGCATCACAAGGTGATGAGTTAGCACTTCCTGTGACAAGTCGTTGTCATGGGAACCAATGCACACCACAGCAATTCAAACAGTTCATGAAGACTGTCTGCTCATTTCAAACTAGTTACGTACAGAGTTAACCCTCTGGAGTCTGAGGCTGATTTGGGGCCTGGAGAAGTTTTGACATGCCCTGACATTTGTGCTTTTTTCAGTTGTTCATAAACATATAAATGACAAAAGTGTCATTACACTGTATTCAGCACAAACTAAGCTACAATAATATGTGAGGAACATGTATGTACATGTTTGTGTTTTTGAAGGAATAATGTTTATGCGTGGTTATTGAAAAAACAAAAAACTTAAGTCACTGAAATAAGGCCAAAAAAAGTATAGTAAATCTGTGTTCACAAGACTTCTGGGTATTGGAGGTTGTAAACTAGAGTTTTTGCTTCAAAATTATGTAAAAATTATGCTGCCTACTCCTTCATATAAAACAATATATTGATTTAGTTTTTGTAAGACACTTTTTGCCAAGAAACACAGTATGCATGGAGGCGTGAATCACCACTGAAAATGGGCCATTCTCACCTGAGAAGACAAAAGAATTGGATAGTAATGAGCTGAAATGACTTGCATATTAATGAGGCATTTCAGTCAGGTAGGCTGTGAAAAAAAACCCTCTGTGATGTCTCAAGCTCATCATGATATATGAAACATACAGAAAAATATTATTACAATATAAAGTAATGGTTTTATATTATACTTTAAAAATCCTGATGCAATTTGTGGAGGTTTCCGTTGAATCTTTGCTGATATTGTCTTGATGAAAGAGAACCAGTTGGATTCAGAGGATCTTTGGTGAATGGAAGGTCTAGGCCGAGGCCTGGCACAAGCTTGGGGTTCCTTAGAAGCTTCTAGCTTCTTACAGCATCATCTTGACATCAGCATTTGTCAGTAAAAAAGAAGAAGAGGAGGACGAGCAGGAAGAGAGGGGGTTCCATGTGATCAGTGAATATAAGGGGTGAAGATGTCACACCCTCTTGAGGTGTCTGAGCCAATAAGGAGTTCCCTTTCAGAGGGAAGTTTTACGAGTCTTTGTTCTGTAGCAAGATATTAGCATAAGACACTGGATTGGATGAATGAGAGAATAACCTTCTAGCTTCCTATAATTCTAACATGTCACAGAGTTAGTAACATGTAACATAAATTACCAAATAGGAAATTAAAGTTGGAGTCCGTAGATACCAAACATGCTGCAATGTGATCTCAGTTAACTATACATTTGCAACTATGGACATTAATACCAAAATAGTTCAAAAGAGAGAATTAATACATAGAATAAAGCCTATAAAAGGAAAGTCATGAGATGGGAAAATTGGATACATGTTTATACATTTCCCAAGTGGTTATATAGAGAATACATAGGATTAAGAGAGTTTATTTGTCCTTCTCAGGAAGAATAAGTCACTAGTCTCTCCAGAATTCTTCTGGATCATAAAAGTACCATATAACTGTAACAGGACACCTAGGTTGGCCTGTGTGCTAGCAACATTGGGATGCTGGTTACAGTTTTAGGGGGATGAGTTCAGAGAACTTTGATAGTGAGAGTGAGTTTATGGGTAAATCATTAAATACAATGAATAATTGTGTGGCTGATTGGTCCAGACGTTACATCCCCCCTTTCGGTCGTTGTTGTTCTTTCTATGGACAACAGCGAGCGACGTTGAAGGTGTAGAAAGATCAGACACACCACTGGCACACAAGGCTGGAAGGCTGTGATGGGCTCTGGTTGTATGTGTCTCCTGAAGTGGTGGTCGTTCCATTGCGGTTGATGTAGACAGTAGACAAGCTCAGGTCTCTGAGCTGGTGTTGTGTGAGTGGTCAGAAGCTTGTACTGCTGAGTACTCCTCAGGTAAGAACTGTTCAAGGAGCTATCTTACTAGCGTTAGAAGCTCCTGCAGGTCCGATGCAGGCGTGTCCAGTTGTCCTTGGGCTGCCTGCTGTTGGAGATCCTGCTGTGTCTGCAGGGAGAGGATGCTCCCATCCCTGGCTTCTCCCTGTGGTAGTCTGGTACCTGGGTCTGTCTGAATTAATCCTTCTCCTTCTGCAGCTGCAGAGGATTTCAGGAAATTGGCTGATAAGGTGTCAAGCAGAAGGCTTTGGTTTCCCCCTCTGTACCTCTGTGCTTGGCTGGGGGAGGTTCTTCTGCTGACTCCATGCGGTGAAGTGAGATGTTTCTCCTGCAGTGGTTCTGTTTGCTGCAGGTAAGAGAGTCTCAGTTCTCTTTTCTTCTGTGTCTCTATTCTGTCAGGGTCCTTGTGTCTGTCCCGAGCCTCCATCTCTAGCTGGTCTATGTGGCTTTTAGCATGCATCAGCTCCTTGTGAGTCTCTGTGATCTGGAGTTTGAGGTTGTTCACCTCCTGTTTCAAAACAGCGAGGATGTGGGCCAGGAAGAAGTTGACTTCAGTCAGATCATTGTGATCATACCTCTGGTTTGAGTCATCTGCCTTTACTTCTCTTCCATCTTTGTCCAGTTGCTTTTGGCTCTGGTGCTGTAATGGATCAGCAGCACTGGTTAGGAGGGTGTTCCTCACGACACCTAGCCAGTCCTTTTGGTCTGCCATCTGGGCAGTTAGGCTGAGCATCTGCAACATTTAGGCACGCTTGTGGTGAGAGTAAGGGCAAGAGACTACTGCAAGATCAAACAGAATTTAGGGCTAAAGGCACAGTGAGCAGCCAGGTGTATAAAATACAGCTAGGTTTAACAAATGACTTAAGATGGTTCTTGTGGTCAAATTATTTCTTAGTATTTCTTACTGATGGCTCACGACAGGCTTGACCTCTGAACAAAAATAGGAAAGAAAAAGGGAGAGGAAGAGAAGAGCTTTCCTATTAGATTCTGCTTATTAGTGGTGCTCAAAATTATGCCCTAGTAATTGTTCAGATTACTTTGTAGCTGGCTCATAAAATTTAAGCAACTGTTGTAAATAAACAAAATCAAGAAGGAGAGTATGTCTAGTTGCTTGTGGTTATATTGGGAAATTAAACCACACAAGAAAAAAAAGGAAGATGTAAGTAAATCACAAAGATGAAAGAAATAATACTAGTAAAATTAATAGCTGACTGCTATTGTAATTAAAATCAATAAAAAGATTTAAAGAAGTGACTAAAACAGCAGAATGGGTTTAGATCAGTTCACACTGCACACACACAAGCTGTAGTTAAAGGCTTCACATAAATGATGCTAACCGTTAACTGTAGAAGCTATTAGTTAGCTTAGCCTGAGCGGAAGGGTTGCTAGGTGGGGTTAGATTAGCCACCTAGCCTGGTTTGTTTACACCATGGCATCACAAGGTGATGAGTTAGCACTTCCTGTGACAAGTCGTTGTCATGGGAACCAATGCACACCACAGCAATTCAAACAGTTCATGAAGACTGTCTGCTCATTTCAAACTAGTTACGTACAGAGTTAACCCTCTGGAGTCTGAGGCTGATTTGGGGCCTGGAGAAGTTTTGACATGCCCTGACATTTGTGCTTTTTTCAGTTGTTCATAAACATATAAATGACAAAAGTGTCATTACACTGTATTCAGCACAAACTAAGCTACAATAATATGTGAGGAACATGTATGTACATGTTTGTGTTTTTGAAGGAATAATGTTTATGCGTGGTTATTGAAAAACAAAAAACTTAAGTCACTGAAATAAGGCCAAAAAAAGTATAGTAAATCTGTGTTCACAAGACTTCTGGGTATTGGAGGTTGTAAACTAGAGTTTTTGCTTCAAAATTATGTAAAAATTATGCTGCCTACTCCTTCATATAAAACAATATATTGATTTAGTTTTTGTAAGACACTTTTTGCCAAGAAACACAGTATGCATGGAGGCGTGAATCACCACTGAAAATGGGCCATTCTCACCTGAGAAGACAAAAGAATTGGATAGTAATGAGCTGAAATGACTTGCATATTAATGAGGCATTTCAGTCAGGTAGGCTGTGAAAAAAAACCCTCTGTGATGTCTCAAGCTCATCATGATATATGAAACATACAGAAAAATATTATTACAATATAAAGTAATGGTTTTATATTATACTTTAAAATATAATGTATTTCTGTGATGCAAAGAGTCTGAATATAGGCTTTTAGTTTAAAAGCATGCACATTTTGGAGAAATATTGGATTCTCATATGCTTATGTCAATTTTCTATACAGAGTAGTTATATTTATTTAATATTCATTGTCATTACTATGAGCCCTGGTATTTTTCAATTCATCCTTGAAGTCAGAGGGCGCTCTCTGTGCATTTTAGTCCACAAATTCATCTAAAAGAAGAAGAGGCTATTCCATGAATGGAGTTTCCAATTCATACTGCAGCCGGAGGGCGCTAAAGAAACAAAAACTCATCTAAAATTAATCTATAGAAGAAAAGAAAACAGGAACTAACTGCATGTCTTCTGGAGCTCCCTAACCATGACTTTTACATCCAGATAAACACTTTTCAAGACAATAAATACACGATTGAGACGATGAATGCATGTATTGCCTCTGAATTTGCGTCTGAATAGCGCTGGCTCTGTGGCGTGGCCGCATTAGCAGATAATGAGCTGAATCACGGACTTCTGACATGGCTCTCTTTTCATACAGATTACATAAACACAGAAGGTTTGTTTTCGATTTGACTTACATGATTTAAAACCTGACATCTTAACGTTTTTTTAGACATAAGTTTAATTTTTCTGTGATTAGTATTCACTAAGTTACAGTTCATTTTCTGAGAACTATCAGATTGGACTTCGTTCAGAGGGAGAGGAGAAATCACGCATCATGTTAGTTTTCTTTATTTTACAAAAAGCACAACATTGTGTTTTTACTCTGAGTGTATACAAATAAAAGAAGATATTCTATAGTTTCAATTGATATATTACTTATGTCTCTATGACAAAAAATGACGGAGTATTTTAAGTCTGTTTTGCTGCAATGTGAAAAAAAAAACTGCAAAACGCGCCGGCGCATTTTCAGACCTCAGATTGTTAAAATGTGACGCTTATACTTTCAGATTTTCAAAAACTTGATATTACATTCAGTAAAATGCAAATATGTTTTGGCATTTGCAAATTTTACTCATGTAAACTCATCTCTCTACTTTAAACAACGTCTTGTACTTGTTTAAAGGGTCATTACTAGGGGTGTGACGAGACCGGTATCTCACGAGATGAGACGAGACTCGAGATTGAGTTCACGAGACGAGACAAGATGGCGAAATACATGACTAGAAAAAAAATATTCTGCAGGTGTATTTGAAATGTTTTAACTAATCATCTTGTAATGAATGTCATTTCAGTTCTACTTTCTGAGACTGAATTATCATCTGCAGTAAAAGACAACAATACTCAAGTACTGTAAAAGGTTTTGCTACTAACTCAACTGACTGACTTCTCTTCTGTATGATTTCAGTCTCTTCAGACCTTACTGTACATGATTTGTACTGTATTCATCGGGGAGCCGCTGTCAAATGCGGGGAATTGAAATCACGTTTGAATGCGCGCTCGTGTTTACTTTCACTTTCAACGGTCGCGCTTACTCTGTAAATATGGAGGGCGGAGACCGTTATCCGACTGAATTAAATGTGTTTTTTTTTTTGTTTTTTTTATAAATACAAAGCAAAACGACAGTGGAGGCATAATGTAAACTTAGCGGTGGCATATTCTTTCCTAATCATCCTAACACTCTGTCATGGCAACATCACAAGACTACTTTTCGCCTCGACGAGAAATCTCGTCACAGTTTAGTCTCGCGAGATCTCGTGCCACGAGATCTAGTCACACCCGTAGTCATTACACAGTTTGCTGTAAGTCAAAGCTTGTTTAAGCATATATAGTTAAGTCCGTCTTGTGCAGGTATACTGATATTCCTTTCAGCGAGTGAAACACAGTTTTGGTCAAGAGGTAGCTATGCTTGTAGATGCAGCCAAAGTTTAGATGAATGACATCAATCTTAACTATAAAAGGGGAGCATTACCCAAATCTACATTTATATAACACTGTACTGAGATTCATTCATCAGAAACAGGTTAAGCAATACTGCAATTGGTATTTCTCCAACCAAAGCAGAATAATCAATTCTGGTACAGTTTACATGCCGCTGAGCTGAGAATCCTTCGTCAACACAGGCTTACGCTCTAATACTGAGATTAGGATTTCTTCGCTAAAATCAGATTAACTTTACACTGATACCATTTGAACATATGCTAAAATGTGTCAAGAGTAGACTCTTTCAGTTACAGTAGAGATATCAATTCAAGCTATCACTTTATCAGCATCTAACAAGCCAGCAATTAGTGACCAAAATGCGCATTGTCTGTCATATTCTGACTGGAATTATCAAATGCACACTTTTAAGTTGACAGTGGTTTAAGCTCATAACCTTTGTTTATTCATGCCCATTTCATTCTCCACCATTTGTAGCAAATTAGCTCAAAATAAATATGAATAATTAATCATAACTAGTTATAATTAATTATTAATATTTTAATCAGTTAATAAAATTAACTTAATGTAATAAAATTAATATTACAATCAATTAACCTGTTGTTCAATGAACACACAGTGTTAATTGTTTATTAATTCTAAGAAATGTTCATTTCCAGGTTGTGGGAAATAACAATCTTATTCTTCTAAAAGCCTGTAGTCAGGACCGACATGAATAGGGACTCCCGTATATGAGCGCAAAACACGGACAACCTTACGTGTGACATGGACAAGACTTTATTAACTAGACTAAACACTTAAACTACTCTAACATTCACACACATACATGCATACAGTTTACCAAAAGAGAGAGAGAGAGAGAGAGAGCTAAAGCAGAGTACAGGAAGCAAGAGGTTACAGCATTGTTGGACATTTCAGCAGATCAACAGCCTTGAGCAAACCATCAGTGTAGTTTTAACAGGCCCATCTTTATAAGGGGTAAGGATACTCAATGTATCCGATAATGAGACTAAGTTTGATACTTGCATGTCTCTCCAAGTTGAATTAAAACTGTCCTGATGCAATTTGTGGAGGTTTCCGTTGAATCTTTGCTGATATTGTCTTGATGAAAGAGAACCAGTTGGATTCAGAGGATCTTTGGTGAATGGAAGGTCTAGGCCGAGGCCTGGCACAAGCTTGGGGTTCCTTAGAAGCTTCTAGCTTCTTACAGCATCATCTTGACATCAGCATTTGTCAGTAAAAAAAGAAGAGGAGGACGAACAGGAAGAGAGAGGGTTCCTTGTGATCAGTGAAGATAAGGGGTGAAGATGTCACACCCTCTTGAGGTGTCTGAGCCAATAAGGAGTTCCCCTTTCAGAGGGAAGTTTTACGAGTCTTTGTTCTGTAGCAAGATATTAGCATAAGACACTGGATTGGATGAATGAGAGAATAACCTTCTAGCTTCCTATAATTCTAACATGTCACAGAGTTAGTAACATGTAACATAAATTACCAAATAGGAAATTAAAGTTGGAGTCCGTAGATACCAAACATGCTGCCAATGTGATCTCAGTTAACTATACATTTGCAACTATGGAACATTAATACCAAAATAGTTCAAAAGAGAGAATTAATACATAGAATAAAGCCTATAAAAGGAAAGTCATGAGATGGGAAAATTGGATACATGTTTATACATTTCCCAAGTGGTTATATAGAGAATACATAGGATTAAGAGAGTTTATTTGTCCTTCTCAGGAAGAATGAGTCACTAGTCTCTCCAGAATTCTTCTGGATCATAAAAGTACCATATAACTGTAACAGGACACCTAGGTTGGCCTGTGTGCTAGCAACATTGGGATGCTGGTTACAGTTTTAGGGGATGAGTTCAGAGAACTTTGATAGTGAGAGTGAGTTTATGGGTAAATCATTAAATACAATGAATAATTGTGTGGCTGATTGGTCCAGACGTTACATCTCCATTCAGTTTCACGTAATATTAGTTGTTTTCATGCCTTTTGCACAACATTGGACCATTTCATGCTTTTCATCTTCAGAAAGATCTTTCTTTGTCCCCATATTGCATGAGAACTGTGACTTGCTTAATAATGTGGAACAACCTCTAAGTAGGGTTTCCATAGATCTGGTAAATTATTTTGTCTGAGATTGAAAAAGACATGGATAAATAAACAAACATTTTCTTAGAAAAACTAAAATCTGAATGTTTATTGTACTGAAATCTTACTGATATGTCAATTGCATAATAATTTGGAATGCAGTGTATATGTGTATGTGTAAACATGTACAGATGCAGTGGAAATAAATAAATTGATTGATTGATTGATATATTTGTTTACTGTTAGTTGTAACGAGTGTTTCTGTGTACTTCGCTGTGTATCTTGATGATAATGCAAGGGAGAGAGAGAGTTTATGGATAATATTTTAATGCACACTTGCACTGTTTTAAGCTCTTACAGTGATTTTCTATAGTGAAGACAGACACTTCATATTTTGTGTGAAGTACAATAAATGTTATAAATCTCATCAGTAAACTGGCTTGTACTAATATAGTGGATAAATACAAGAAGACAATATAAGTTATAACCGTAATTGAACTAAACTATACCTGTTCTATCTCCACGCAGCATGTATTCGCAATTTCTGACACTATAGTGCGTCCTGACTGAATCCTGACAGGGGAGAATGAGCTCTTGAAGCTCCGCCTTAGGCTGAGCACAGCAGCTCATTTGCATTTAAAGGGCACACACTGAAACGGCGCATTTTTGCTCAACCCCAAAAAGTGGCAATTTTAACTTGTTATAAAAAAAAAAAAATCTGTGGGGTATTTTGAGCTAAAACTTCACATATACACTCTGGGGACATCAGAGACTTATTTTACATCTTGTAAATGGGGGCATAATAGGTCTGCTTTAAAACTTTTTGTCATCCAAATAACAAACAAAGCTGCATGTAATAGAGTGCAGAGAAGCATCATATCAAATACTGAGGGACAATTTGGCCATTTAAAATTTTTGGGGAGATTTGTCCCTCTAAATGTCTATGGTGGCTATATATCTAACATATACTCCACATTTCATACAGTTATATGTATCATATCATCTACATTTAAAAATGTATAATGAATGGCTGCTTTACAAAAAGTTAAAAACACATTGGCCTACCTAATGCAGATGAAGTCGCCTCCTTTCCAAGTTGCTTAGATGTTGATAGTGGAAGTGTCAGAGTTAGAGACCCCTCTCCTTTAGTTGTGGGTTTATTTAAAAAAAAAAAAAAAAAAAAAAAAGAATAAAAATCCATTTAGTTTAGTTAGTCTGCTATTTAGCAGAAGCCTAAACTAGTATAGTATTTAGTAGTAAGCCTTCCCTAGTATAGTATTTAAAAATTATTTAGACCAAATTTATTCATTCTACTCACTACAATGATAGGATAAATCAAATAAAATGAGAAAATGTGATTTATATAATTTATCTTTATTCATTGCTCCCACAAAATCATAAATGGTTCTGCACTGCTTGGTTTCTGCTTGGAATGCCGCAATGAGTTTAACAACGTTTGCAACACGGATCATAGATCATATACGGACTGGAGTAAGCGTGTTATGGACATATTGCAAATAGCGTTGTCTGCTTCTAGTTTTGTGAAATGTAACCACACTTCAGAAAGTTTAGCCATTTCCCTGTGTGTTGTGGTTGTGTTCTCAATTCAGTTCAATTCAATTCAGCTTTATTGGTATGACTGTGTGATAGCACAATGTTGCCAAAGCAATAAACATGTAACAAGTTATACAGGTATAGATAAATAAAAAGGAAAAAAAAAAAACATACACATGGCTATATTGTACATATGTTATCACATAACTCAACAAGTGGTAAAATACAAGGTAAATAATTACAGAAAGCAGTGATGAGACTGAAAAAATGAAAAAAGAGGGTTCAGCCTTTGTCTCTCATAATATGGCAGGAGGACACATACTGTGCTGCCAGGTGGATACACTTCTCTTTTTCTCCCAAAATACAACAGAGTTTGTCTATGTGGCTTGCTTGCTGGACTTTGGGTAAAATTTGAGCAATTTGGGTGAAATAATTTTCTCTAATGTTATATTTGCTGCACTGTGTGAGGAAGTGCAGTTCATCCTCTACGACTCCGTCAGTGCAGTGTAGTGTGAACAGAGTCTGAGTTCTCTGGCTCTCCAGCTCTGCTTGTGTCGACCCGTCTCTACACTCAGACTGTGCACACTCAAACGAGGTGGAAAATGTCAGTGGGGTTTTTATCCCAAGATTTATAGTTTAATTTAAATTTGGGGCCCCAGATTTCACAGCAATACAAAAGAATGTGTTTGATTATGCCATTTAAAATTTTCAGCCACAGTTTAATAGGTGGGTTAAATTTGAACAGTGATTTTATTATACTGTAATAAGCCTTATCGGTCAGATCTTTTATTGCCATCTTAAATTGTCCAAAAGCTGAGATTGAGACCCAGATAATTATAATATGTGACATGATTAAGAAGTGTTCCCCGATTGATCAGGGAACCGGCTTTACTGACGAAATGCGCGTGACAATCCCATGCGATATATCGCCCATCCCTAGATACCTGGTTGAAAACAACCCGTTCAAGTGTTTTTTGCTATGAATGGTAGGAGAGAGACAGGTCTGTAACTGTCTACATGTGATGTGTTTAATGTGGGGTTTTTAAGCAGTGGGGTTACCTGAGCCTGCTTGAATGTGGTAGGGAAAATGCCGGTGTGGAGTAATGTATTGATAATGTGTGAGTGTTGGTGAAAGTGTAGGAGAGATGGCCTGTAGAAGGTGTGAGAGGATGGTGGTAGGATGACTGGAGAGGAGAGGAGTGAGGGGAGAGAAGGAAGTGAGATGATTTGTGGCTGTGGATGGTCCAAGTTCCTTTTGTGTGTGGAACTGAGAACTGACTGCTGATGGTTGATGTTTTGTCAGTGAAGAAATTCACTGCATGAATGGTCTCTCTCTTTCTCTCTCCGTTTATGTGTGTAACCTATACATGCGTGCATGAATGTGGGGGAGGGGTGTGAATTATTATTATTATTATTATTATTATTATTATTATTATTATTATTATTATTTTATTAGGGCCCAAGCGAAAATTCGCGCAGGGCCCTCTTGTTCTTCTAAGGATTATTATTATTATTTATTTATTTATTTTTTTTCCGTCTTCCGGGGCATTTTGGGGGCCTTAACATGCTCAAAAACTCTTGAAAATTGGCACACACATTGGAATCCGCGGCCATTAGGACGCCGGAGAGGCTGGTACCCGGGCGTGGCAGGGGGCTCGACAGCGCCCCCTTGAAAAAAGTCTGAAAATTTGGTCCATATATTAAACACGCTTGCACGTATTAGTATGAAACTCAGTACACATATAGACCTCATCGGGCCGAACAACTTTCGTGCTCTAAGTTAAACACCACGCCAACAGGAAGTCAGCTATTAAGGGTTGTTTGAAAAACGCATGCTCTGGAATTTGATATACTCCTCCTAGACGATTAATCCGATCGCCACCAAACTCGGTCAGCATGAAGTCAAGACACTGATGATGAAAAATTGCCAGGGGATTTTTGATATCTCGAACGGTTTGGCCGTGGCGAGGCAACGAATTTATGGCGAGAAAAAGGAAACAGGAAATGTTTTATAACGTCTGCATACATGTATTGATCTTTATGAAACTTCACGAGTGTGTTCGTTATAGGAGTCTGATCACATGGATGTGACTATTGTGAGTCAAAGTTATAGCGCCACCAACTGGCAGCAGGAAGTGTATCACTTTTTGAAATGTTTTGAGATCACCCTCTTATTTTTACCTGATTTGCTTCAAACTTCATCAGTGTAATGTCAATACACAGCAGATGTAGACCTATGACAGGATTTTTGATATTTGAAATATTGTTGCCATGGCAACAGGTCAAACTGTAATAATATTCTTGAGTGTTTTTGAGGCTCTTAACATGCTTCAAATTGCATGAAACTCGACACACACATCAATATTGTCAACCAGTAGACATGGACAAAGCCATAGAAATGGGCGTGGTGGAGGGGCTCAGTAGCGCCACCTTTTGACAAAAGTGGGGGGGTTAGTTTTTCCTACAGTCACCAAACTCGGTACACATATTGTTCTCATCAAGCCGGACAATTTTCTAATTTACATTCATTAGCTCCGACCAACAGGAAGTCAGCTATTTTGGTTTGAATGTTAATTTTTTGAAAAAACAGGCTATGAATTTTATAATACTACTCCTACAGGGTTTATCCAATTTACACCAAACTTTTTTTAACTTGTTGCTAACACATTGAAGTTGTTTAATTGCAAACGGATTTTGGATATCTCAAATGGTTTGGCCGTGGCGAGGCAACGAATTTATGGCAAGAAAAGGGAAACAAAGTGTTATAACTTCTGCATACATTAATTGATTTTGATGAAACTTCGGCTTAGTCTTCGTTGTACAAGGCTGATCACATGGATGTGACTATTGTGATTCAAAGTCATAGCGCCACCAACTGGAAGCAGAAAATGTGTCACTTTCAGCATACATTGAGATCACCCTCTTATTTTTACCTGATTTGCTTCAAAATTCATCAGAATAATGTTAAAACTTGGCACATGTAATACTTTGAAAATGGGCAGGGAGGAGGGGCTCTATAGCAGCACCTTGTAGTGCAGTAAATGTGGAGTGAATTTGACATAGTCCTTTGATGTTTAACCGTTTTAAATGCCTATTGCCCGCTGTGCACAGTTGCCCTGAAGCCACCGGGGTGGCGGTGCCACCGGGCTTGGGCCCGCCATCGCTGCTTGCGGCTATATTTATTTTTTTATTTTTTTATTTTTTTATTTTTTGGTCAGTAAAGCGTTTTTTTTTTTTTGTTTTTTGTTTTTTCTGGAAGATCATAATTTTGGACTTCTCCATGTTTATTGGTAAGGTACTGTACTGTTCTAGAATTGATAGGCTTTCATGCAGTCCCTCTTCATGAGAAGGCATTTGATTTCTCTGCCCTCAAGTGTCAGACCAGGACAAGAAAACTTCTCAGGTGCTGATGCCAACTCATTGATATAGATATTAAAGGATTAGTTCACTTTGAAATGAAAATTAGCCCAACATTTACCTCAAGCCATCCTAGGTGTATATGACTTTCTTGTTTCTGATGAAGACAATCTGAGAAATATTAATAAATATCCTGATGCATTCGAGCTTTATAATGGCAGTGATCGAGTTCAATGAGTATGACCTAAAGAAAGTGCTTCCATCCACATCCATCCATCATAAACGTGTACTCCGCATGGCTTCGGAGTGTTAATAAAGGCCTTCTGAAGCGAAGCGATGTGTTTGTGTAAAAAAATACCCATATTTAAATAAGTTAGGAAGTCGAATTTCGAGCTTCCGTCAGACCGCCTTCCATATTCAACATACGCAGAAAGTGTAAACCTCTTGCAGTTCACAAAGCTTACGCTACGTCACGTGTCTTCCCTATTAAACTTACGGAAAAACTAATTTACACGACGCAAGTTTACACTTTCTTCGTAATTTGTATGTGGAAAGCGATCTGGCGGAAGCTCGATATTCAACTTCATAACTTGTTTAAATATGGATAATTTTTTACACAAACACATTGCTTCAATTCAGAAGGCCTTTATTAACACTCCAGAGCCATGTGGAGTACACGTTTATGATGGATGGATGCGGATGGAAGCTCTTTGTTCAGCTCATACTCACTGAACACTATCACTGCCATTATAAAGTTCGGATGCGTCCGGATATTAATATTTCTCCGATTGTCTTCGTCAGAAACAAGAAAGTAATATACACCTAGGATGGCTTGAGGGTAAGTAAAGTTTGGGCTATTTTTCATTTCAAAGTGAAATAATCCTTTAAAGGGTGTCGGCAGGGCCGTCGCCAGAACAGACAGAATGGGGGGGGGGGGCATTTCGCTTTTATGGGGGGGGAGACATTTTTATGATCCGAGAAACAGACTCACCAAAACAATAATATCCCGTATTTATTATTAATGTAATAGACTATAAACATAAACGCCAAAACACAAGATATTTCATCCTAATTAGACCAAACTACACCAAAAACTAGAGAGTGACTGATTTTATTACATTTGGTGTAAATGGGGATCGATAGTGGATTGCAGCTCATCTCGAGCAGAAATCGAAACAAATGAGAACAGCACACACAAAGAAACTCAGTTAACGTGGTAAAAATTAAAAATGTGGAGTTTTTATATTTATTACATATGATACAGTTAAGCAACATCACACGACCAACAGTACTGTCCTCCAGATTGCGTCACCATCATAATTGAAAATGCGACACTGATGTGACAATAAATGCGACACTTCACGACAGTTCAATAAACAAGTAGTTAATATTAAGTCACTTACATGAGACACAATATTGCCTGTTTTTGTTCTATTTCAGCAGCGAAAACAGTTCCAAACAAAGATCACAGCAGAACCATTGCACACGTACCTTAGAGCAACACTCAGTCGTCTTTCTTTACTGAATGATTCAATGTTTTGAATGAACCGGTTGAATCAAAGATTCAATGACCCATTCATAAACAACTGCCTCATTCTTGAATGAATCGGCTATTTGAACTAATCGTTTGAATGAATGACTCAATGACTCAATCATTAAGGCGGTCAAATGCTACTGGCATTTTAGTTTCATGTTAAAACAGTCTCTTATTTAAAGCAGCTGTCATTTATAAGTGTCAATGATTTGATTTGATTTGATTTGATTGATAATAGCCCTGTGTGTCTAATTATTCTAAGTGAATTTATTGATCAAATAAAAAAATAAAATGAAAGATGCAGCATACATTTAATAAGGTTAGAGGGAAATACCCTTTATAAAGGTAAAAAAGGGGGCACTGCTCCTTATTGCTCCCTAATGCCCCCCCTTGGCGACGGGCCTGAGAGTCAGGCTGAGGCTGCAGCCTTGACTGACTCCTTTATTCTGACTGAAATAATCAGTTAGTCTGTCATTGATCTTGACACAGCACTTGTTCCCATTGTATATATCATTTATAATATGTCCTTCCTCCTATTCCACATTGGATAAGTTTTAGAAAAAGTCCATTATGCCATAAAGAATCAAAGTCTTTTTTAAAATCAATGAAGCAATTAAGCTTTTTTTGATGAACATATTTTTGTTTTAGTGTGTGAAGTGTGTAAATGTGATTTGATGTTCTCTGATTGGGCATAAATCCAATTTGACAATTCCTTAAAATCTTGTGTTCGTGAATGAACTGAACTAATCTGCCATTAATAATGGAACAGAATAGTTTTCCAAGGTTACTGCTCACTGTGATGCCTCTGCAATTATTTGGTTCGTACTACTCACCTTGTTTGAAAAACAATTTTTTTTTTTTTTTTTTCCATATCTCAGGTGAGTGTCCTGTTTTTAATAAGAGATTTAATCATTTTAGAATAGCATCTTTCAGTTTGTGGCTGCTGTGTTTCAGCATCTCATTAGATATTCCATCCACACCACAGAATTTTCACATTTCTTTTTTGCATCTGTAAATTTTTCTTTTTCTCAGGCCTTTTCTGACCAGTGTATAAAAGATATATGATTTTAGTTAACTGTTCATTTGCTAAATTGGTCGTTTTCTTCTCTTCTCTAAATTAAGTCAATAGAAATTAGTCTCTGATGTTCTGAACATGAGTGCTGTAATAAGGCGACTCATATGGGGGGATATATGTGGCACACAGGTACAGATCCTCATCTAAACACAAACGCTCTTTAAGTTTTATTCAAATGTGTTTTCCCTTTTTTCAGATTGAATATAATGCCACAGATGGTCTTTAAACCAAACTATAATTCCTGAATTTCTTCCGTTTTTAACATTAGGCTGTTTGATTGAGGGTATAGTTTGCTCTCTGTAGTTTGAATGAATGTGGATTTTGGAGTCTAAATGACTCCATGTCTCAAGTAAAACAATTATATCTGAACTATATACAGAATTAACAAAATCAGGGTTAGTAATTTTCTCCCCAAATGTTGAAGAGAACATCCCTTGAATATTATAACAATAAATGATGACATCAATTCTTTCCGTACCCACTATATATATATATATATATATATATATATATATATATATATATATATATATATATATATATATATATATATATATATATATATATATTATAGGGTACGGAAAGAATTCAGAGCCCCTTAAATTTTTCACTCTTTGTTATATTGCAGCCATTTGCTAAAATCATTTAAGTTCATTCTTTTTCCTCATTAATGTACACACAGCACCCCATATTGACAGAAAAACAGAATTGTTGACATTTTTGCAGATTTATTAAAAAAGAAAAACTGAATATCACAAGTATTCAGACCCTTTGCTCAGTATTTAGTAGAAGCACCCTTTTGATCTAATACAGCCATGAGTCTTTTTGGGAAAGATACAACAAGTTTTTCACACCTGGATTTGGGGATCCTCTGACATTCCTCCTTGTAGATCCTCTCCAGTTCTGTCAGGTTGGATGGTAAACGTTGGTGGACAGCCATTTTTAGTTCTCTCCAGAGATGCTCAATTAGGTTTAAGTCAAGGCTCTGGCTAGGCCATTCAAGAACAGTCATGGAGTTGTTGTGAAGCCACTCTTTCGTTATTTTAGCTGTGTGCTTGGTGTCATTGTCTTGTTGGAAGGTAAACCTTCAGCCCAGTTTGAGGTCCTGAGCACTCTGGAGAAGTTTTTCGTCCAGGATATCCCTGTACTTGGCCGTATTCATCTTTCCCTCGATTGCAACCAGTCGTCCTGTCCCTGCAGCTGAAAAACACCCCCACAGCATGATGCTGCCACCACCATGCTTCACTGTTGGGACTGTATTGGACAGGTGATGAGCAGTGCCTGGTTTTCTCCACATATACCACTTAGAATTAAGGCCAAAGAGTTCTATCTTGGTCTCATCAGACCAGAGAATCTTATTTCTCACCATCTTGGAGTCCTTCAGGTGTTTTTTAGCAAACTCCATGCGGGCTTTCATGTGTCTTGCACTGAGGAGAGGCTTCCGTCGGGCCACTCTGCCATAAAGCCCCAACTGGTGGAGGGCTGCAGTGATGGTTGACTTTCTACAACTTTCTCCCATCTCCCGACTGCATCTCTGGAGCTCAGCCACAGTGATCTTTGGGTTCTTCTTTACCTCTCTCACCAAGGCTCTTCTCCCCCGATAGCTCAGTTTGGCCCGACGGCCAGCTCTAGGAAGGGTTCTGGTCGTCCCAGACGTCTTCCATTTAAGGATTATGGAGGCCACTGTGCTCTTAGGAACCTTAAGTGCAGCAGAATTTTTTTGTAACCTTGGCCAGATCTGTGCCTTGCCACAATTCTGTCTCTGAGCTCTTCAGGCAGTTCCTTTGACATCATGATTCTCATTTGCTCTGACATGCACTGTGAGCTGTAAGGTCTTATATAGACAGGTGTGTGGCTTTCCTAATCAAGTCCAATCAGTATAATCAAACACAGCTGGACTCAAATGAAGGTGTAGAACCATCTCAAGGATGATCAGAAGAAATGGACAGCACCTGAGTTAAATAAATGAGTGTCACAGCAAAGGGTCTGAATACTTAGGACCATGTGATATTTCAGTTTTTCTTTTTTAATAAATCTGCAAAAATGTCAACAATTCTGTGTTTTTCTGTCAATATGGGGTGCTGTGTGTACATTAATGAGGAAAAAAATGAACTTAAATGATTTTAGCAAATGGCTGCAATATAACAAAGATTGAAAAATTTAAGGGGGTCTGAATACTTTCCGTACCCACTGTATATCCTCCACTTCTGCAACAACAGCAGCTCAAAAGTGTGTATATATAATATAATATAATATAATATAATATAATATAATATAATATAATATAATATAATATAATATAATATAATATAATATAATATAATATACACACACACGTGATGCTCAATAGGGTTTAGGTCTGGAGACATGCTTGGCCAGTCCATCACCTTTACCCTCAGCTTCTTTAGTAAGGCAGTTGTCGTCATGGAGGTGTGTTTGGGGTAGGGCTTAAACAATTTGTCAACATTATCAACAACGTCGACAATAAAAACTTTGTCAAATATTTTTGTTGTCGAATAGTCTTTTGATCTCATAGGACCTATTTGAAGGGCCTGCAATGACGCGGTTTGACCAGTGTGGCGCTGTAGCGCAATACTGTAACGAAGCCCTCCCGGATCAAATCTGTGCTTTGGAGTGCATAGTGCAAACGAAGTCGAACCCATAAAATATGGGAGTTTAACAGCATAAAACATAACACTGGTGTCAAAAGTATTCACATTCATTACTCAGGTAGAAGTATAGATAGTAGGGTTTAAAAATACTTCTGTAGAAGTTGAAGTATCAACTCAAGCTTTTTACTCAAGTAAAACTGTAAAAGTCCTGGTTTCAAAAGTACTTAAAGTATAAAAGTAAAAGTAATGTAAGGAAATAAATGCCATTAAGGACAAAAGCTTAGGCTGCGCCACAGGGGCCTTTTGTGCACTACCCCACCTCCTCCAAAAAACATTTTTCTAAAGGCCATAATGACTATAATGTTATATTGAAATGTTAATGTTGAACAATTTGGGATGCACTAGGCTACCTGTTTCAGCCACATATATGCCCATTGAAAATGAATGCATTTTAGTACAGTGCAAATACATTAAAGAACCATATATGTGTACTACTGAGCATTAACGTGTTTCATGGAGCGGAAGATATGATGACTAGTTGCCTATAAGTACTGTAATGGTGCAAAAAGTCAAACTTCAGAGGCATGTCATCAATAACCTTTACTGGAATGTAAATGTACATCCAAGCTTAGCTAAATCTGTGAGGGCAATGGGCAGGAAAATTGGTGTACCCAGGGCAGTAACAATCAGGGCTTCACATTAACACCCACCAACCCGCCAAATGTGGGTAGATTTCAGCTGTGGCGGGTAAGACAGCCACTTCCACTTGCCACTTTGGCGGGTTTAATTTAATTTCAGCTTACAGCCAAATTATTGTTAAAGATCATAGATCACAAAATTACAATTCAATTACAATTCTTTACCGATTAACTTGTTGTGAAGGTGGGATAAGCGGAATCTCGCTGAATGGCACACAACAGAAGCGCCCTCTCACGTACGCTCTCTCTGCGAGCCTGCGCAGTTCTCATTGCACCTGAATATAGTCAAATACACGCAAACACAGATGTCAAAATGTACAGACATCTGCTATGTCCAGTGTTGGGGGTAACAAGTTACAAAGTT
This sequence comes from Megalobrama amblycephala, assembly GCF_018812025.1. Taxonomy (NCBI): domain Eukaryota; kingdom Metazoa; phylum Chordata; class Actinopteri; order Cypriniformes; family Xenocyprididae; genus Megalobrama; species Megalobrama amblycephala. The sequence goes on along the minus strand of NC_063052.1, from coordinate 21,213,134 downwards.
AGTATATCCTACTTATTACAAAATGGTCAATCGCGAACACCAATTTATTCAAACGTCTCTCTACCGAGCTACCAACTGTAGCTTAATTTGCGGAGGAAGAGAAAGCACCCGTTTGATAAATGAGCCAGTACTGGAGAAATAATAACTTTTAAGAAATAATATTTTTTTAAGTAACGACCCCAACACTGGCTATGTCCTTTTAGAGACATGATTTGGATGGAGTGTGACATGATTTGTGTCATGTGCAGGTGCGGTGGATCGTGTACCAATAGGGTGTCGGAATATTTATACTTCTCATCCAACCACAATCAAATTCACTCTATCCGGATGGCGCAATTTATCTGGATAGTTTTTTTTTTTTTTTTTTTTTTTTTTTTTTTTTTTGAACGATGACAAGCCGTAATGAAAACAAACCGAAATTAAATAAGAGTAGCGAGGCTATTTTTAAAACGTAAGGAGTAGACAGTACAGATAATTGCATGAAAATGTAAGGAGCATTTTTCAAAAAATTTTGCACAATATTACATAAACATATTTTTAACTCTTATTAAAAATTTATTACAACAGTATTTAACAGTATTTTTTAACAAATTCATTAAAAATACACCTTCAAAAGCTGAAGTGATTTCCTTGTTTTAATGATGAAAGTATAACTCAGAATTTCAACTAATTGCTAGTGGACTACTCAAACAAAGCATACTGATTAATCAGTGTAATAATCGATGATTAGTCGATCAATCGTTTCAATAATGGGTAGATTAATTATCAAAATAATCGTTTGTTGCAGCCCTAGTTTGAGGTCGTTATCATGTTGGAATACTGCACTGCGGCCCAGTCTCCGAAGGGAGGGGATCATGCTCTGCTCATTCATGGTTCCCTCATTGAACTGTAGCTCCCCAGTGCCAGCAGCACTCATGCAGCCCCAGACCATGACACTCCCACCACCATGCTTGACTGTAGGCAAGACACACTTGTCTCCTCACCTGGTTGCCGCCACACACGCTTGACACCATCTGAACCAGATAAGTTTATCTTGGTCTCATCAGACCACAGTAATCCATGTCCTTAGTCTGCTTGTCTTCAGCAAACTGTTTGCAGGCTTTCTTGTGCATCATCTTTAGAAGAGGCTTCCTTCTGGGACGACAGCCATGCAGACCAATTTGATGCAGTGTGTGGCATATGGTCTGAGTACTGACAGGCTGACCCCCCACCCCTTCAACCTCTCCAGCAATGCTGGCAGCACTCATACATCTATTTTCCAAAGTGAGGGCAGTAACACCAAATTTAACACACGTCCCCTACCATATCGCCATCAATTTATTGTAGTCATGGACACGGAGTTTCATTTTTGAAAATGGTTTAATATGCATTTATATGTACTTCTCCATGTTGACAGGCGGCAGCAGAACAAAATAGGTTACTTATTAGTTTATAGTTGTTAGAATGATTAGGAATCAGCAAAATAGCTAAGCGTCCCAATACACTGGATAATTTGTCCAAGAAAACAAAAACAGCTGATGGAAGACAGGTAACTGAGCAGACAGGTGTCATTCATTCAGAGGATGAGATTGAGAATTCCTGATGTGAGCCGTCAGCTCCGCAGCAATTTGAAGAGGTTAGTCAGGCCTTCCACAGTGCGCGACCTGAACGAGATCCAGTTCACGGACCCAAAATGTCTGCAAACTTTATTGACATTGGGCCATTTCAACCAGTAATTTAAT
>NC_063052.1:19243913-19293913 GCF_018812025.1 Megalobrama amblycephala | reverse complement strand
GGAAGAATCAAGGGCACGAACAGGTAAAACTCGCACCCAGCTTACTTCATTCATGGCTGTAGATTTGTGGGCTCATAAAATTGAAGGCATCACCCAAAACTGTGAGGACTCATTTTAATATTCACGATCATCTAGGGCTAACATAATACTGTCTGCACTGGATGTGGTGTGAGGTGACGAGACACCCGGTACTCTATGCACTTACTCTACTTCTGACAACAGGACAAATGAATTTGGAACTTTCGCTTTGAAGTATTCAGTGTAGACCTAGGTTGTCTAATTCTCCACCTGGATGGCCACTATCTAGCTAGACTTAAAGGGATCGTTCACCCAAAAATGAAAATTTGATGTTTATCTGCTAACCCCCAGGGCATCCAAGATGTAGGTGACTTTGTTTCTTCAGTAGAACACAAATTATGATTTTTATCTCCAACCATTGCGGTCTGTCAGTCATGTAATGCATGGCAATGGGATCTCCATCTATAAGAGTAAAAAAAAAACATACACAGACAAATCCAAATTAAACCCTGCGGCTCGTGACGACACATTGATGTCCTAAGACACAAAGCGATCGGTTTGTGCGAGAAACCACACAGTATTTATATACTTTTTTACCTCTTATACACCACTATGTCCAGCTGCCTTGAGCATCCAGTGTGTGAGGTCTGAACGCGCTCTGATGCCGGAAGTGATCTCTCGCACTTATTGACTGCAATCTTACGTGCAAGAGATCACTTCCGGCATCAGAGCGCGTTTTCAGACCTCACGCACCGGATGCTCAAGGCAGTTGGACATATACCCCTTTTCCACCAAGGCAGTTTGAGTGCTGGTTCGGAGCCAGAGCCTAGTTTCAAATCAGTTCTTTGTCTTTCGACACACAAAGCACCAGCTCCGAACCAGGAAAAGTGGTTCGTAAGTAGCACCAAAACATTGCTGGGCTAGAAGTGAGAATCGCTTGCGTCAGGTGCTGGGGGCGGGGGTTACCGTGACCAAAAAGAAACTTGAGACCGTCATTTTTGAAATAGCAGCTAATCGAGCTAATAGCAGCTCGATTGTAATCTCAGTATATATACAAATTACGGCGAGCCGTGTTTGGATGCCGATGTAGGTTCGTAAATCCATGATCATCAACAGTAGTGAAACGTCCACGGTTGTTGATAGAAGGCTTGTTCGACATGCACCGGAGCAGCGCGGACCGATTCGGCGGGTGCCGCGGATCCACGGGAGTGTTTCTAGAGCATACGACTCCTTGTACTTTTATCGTTCTCGCAGAGCTTTTATGTCACGCGCCAATCTCTATGCGAGAAGCCGATGCATCTCAAACAAGCCTAGTGTGTTTGTGTTTGGCGCTGCAGCGCTAGCTTTGCTGTGAAATATGAGATATATGCAGTGACATAAGTCCTGGATCTGTGCTGGCTCTCTAGCCCATGGAAAGGCAAACTGGTTCTTAGAAGGCTCGTCAGTTGAACCAACTCCGAACTGGCACTAGCACTAGCTCTGAACTAGCACCCAGTTCGTGCTGGTGGAAAGGGGGTAATAGTGGTGGAATAGTGGAAGTCATCAGTGTCCTAATGTGTAGTGAGCTAGGGTCCTTACTGTCCTTACCAGTGCCCAAATTCATGGACACGATATACTGATTCACGACCTAGGAAGCTAGGGAGCTGATTATACACACCTGAACCAGCTAATCGAGGTCTTCCAGATCACTAGAAACATCCAGGCAGGTGTGTTGGAGCTAAACTCTGCAAGAAAGCGGCCCTCCAGGAGCAGGATTGGACACTCCTGGTGTAGACAGACTCAATCTGTTGCATGCCACGTTCGGACAATTGGCGAAAGTAATCCAAGACTGATTCAGATTTGATTTTTTTTTAATTTTTTTCATAACAGTGTAAACACCATATAAGATCAGAACTGATCATTTTAATTAAATAATTCAATATATCCAAGCAAACTTATTCAACTTATTGGCATCATATTTTTTGTCACCTGTGATTATTCATTAGCTCTTCAGCTCGTCTTTCAAATGAATGTGATTGTTATGGGTGTCAGTGTGGTGTCTTGTTTTTGCTGTCGGGATAAAATTACAGTAGTGTGTCTGTGCCACAAAAACATTTAAAGCAGCTTATTATTAGGTTCTTGAGAAACAGCTTAGCTGTACACAAAGAGTTTCAAGAGTTTGATCACACAATTCATGCAATTCTATGTTGGGGGGACAATAGATCTGCAGTTGCTCACAGCACGATGGTGTTAAAGACCCCATGAAACAGCTAGATTCCTGGGTTGGGATTTTACAAATTGAATCCGGAAGTTTAGGTGGGACATATTGATGGGTTCATCATAATTGTGCAGTCCCATGTAAATCTTTTAAAAGTTTGAATAAAAGCCAAAAAAACTCCTTCATGGGGTCTTTAAAGCACTCCTGCACCTCACTGCCATTGCTATGCCTGATGTACTTGTGCCTGCCATTGTGAATGTTCTGTGCACTTGTGTGTATTTTTTTAGCTGTGTTTATGTATGTTTGTGCATGTGTCTTGTGCTCACCATTAGGATCACTGGGTGTGCGGTTTGTTCCTGAGCCCAAACCTGTGTGTACCTCCACTAAAGAGTCACAGCCACCCCCAAAACAGGCCATTCTCCCTCCCAAATGGCTGATGGCTTCTTCCTCCTCCACAGAGCTTCCTCCAGTCCCATCCTCATCCCCCTCCTCTTCGTCATCATCGTCATCTTCAACATCATCCTCATCCTCTGCTCCACCCATTGCTAAGCCTCCTCCTCGGACTGTATCTTTAAATGTAGACGACTCCTCCCGCACTAATCCCATTCCCCCTGTAACAGCAGGAGACCGTGAAGTCCCGCCCACTGTTCCCACCCACTCCACCCCACCCACCATTCCTGCCCACTCCACCCCGCCCAGCATTCCTGCCCACTCCACCCAACCCGCCATTCCTGCCCACTCCACCCAGCCCGCCATTCCTGCCCACTCCACCCCTCCAGCCCCTACTGCCCCTAAACAGCCGCCAGTGCCCCCTCCCAAACCTGCCCATCATAACAGCAACACTGCACTGCAAGGTGAGTCAATATTTGTCCTGTTTTTTGGCTTCTGCTCCAAAGCTTCAACTGTAAATTATATGTGGCTTCATGCTGCTGTCTTCAAAGACCTTAGCCAGAGTAGATGCGACTGTGAGGGATGGAATTACGGCCCTTTTACTACGTCTAAAAATCCTTATACAATAGTCATGATCAGCTAGAACTTCTATAGTCAATCTAAATTTTTGTAAAATGTTCATCCTGCGAGTAAATGTTTTTGTGAATTAAAAAAAATATATATTATAAATATCTTTTTTATATCTTTTTTTTTTTAAATCTTTATTCTGTAGTTATGAATGACTAGGAAAACCATGAAAAAGTAATGGAAAATTATTGTTCCAAAGTTGTGAGAACCGTGTCGGGGACTGGATGCATGAAAATTCATTAAAAAAGAAATAAGTTTCTTTAGATAAATTCCAAGAAGTTTGAAAGAATGTTCCTAAGTGCAAATATAAGCCTTTAAGAATTTTTTTTTTTTTTTTTTTGTCTTGAGAAGAAAACGACAGGCTTTGTTGTTATCTGCTGGTATGGCGGTTCTTGCCATAGGCTCGCTGATCAACTTAATGAAAAACTCCTCAAAGGCCGTCTTTTTGTGCTGCCTGCAGATTACATAAGTACTTGTTTCCACCACAGAATAAAAAAAATTAAAAAGTTAATTGTGAAGCTAACTTTTTTTCTCACAATAGCGAGTTTACATTTCACAATTCTGACTTATTTTCTTAGAATTGCGTTAAGAAACTCATTATTAGAAAGAAACTCATTATTGTGATGTATAAACTCGCAATTCTGACTTTTTTTTTCTCACAATTGCGAGTTTATATCCCACAATTCTGACTTTTCTCAGAATTGAGATATAAAGTTGTAATTGTGAGTTACCAAGTCCAATTCTGAGGGAAAATGTAAAAGTTTGTTCTTGTCTAACATTGCAATTGTAAGTTTATATTTCACAATTCTGACTTTATTACATGCAATTGCGAGTTTATATCATGCAATTCTGATTAGGGCTGGGCGATATATCGCATGCGATTGTCACGCGCATTTCGTCAGTAAAGCCGGTTCCCTGATTAACGCGTTATTGCATAGCTTGTCAGTGAACTACGGCTCTGTCTATTAAATGCCGCTCCATTTGAAAGCAGGTGATGGCGATTTAGCGGTAATCAGGGAACCGGCTTTACTGACGAAATGTGCGTGACAATCGCATGCGATATATCGCCCAGCCCTAATTCTGATTTTATAACTCGTAATTCTGAGAAAGATATGCGAGGAACAAAAAACAAAGAATTATAAGTCGCAGTTACCTTTTTCATTTCTTTTATTCTGTGGCGGAAACGAGCTTCGATAGTTTTTAGTTCGCCTTGCATTTTATAGTTATTTTACAGAGCCTGTCTCAGGATGTAGCGGCCTTTTGCATTCATTTGCCATCTCTCTTCCTCGCACTTTCTAGAGTGAATGTGTCCTGTATTTGTGTGTGTGAGTGTGTGAATGCTACCAGAGTGAACATGCCATGTATTGCATTAAATATAAAATTTAAAACAAGGTCCCTATTTGAGACATTTCTGTAGAGTTGTTGCTGTATTTGAAATTCAGCAAAAAGTCACCTCACGTTTACTCACGGACAATCAATGTTTACATGATGTTTCATTATTGTAGCATGTTGGAGGTTATTTACAATTTTTTAAAAACATTCTTTTCAGAAATTAAAATTCTTATGTTTTTGTGTCTTGAACAGTCTTAAAAAGGTTTAGTTCACCCAAAAATGAAAATAATGTCATTTATTACTCCACCCTCATGTCGTTCTTCATTCATCTTCAGAACACAAATTAAGGTATTGTTGATGAAATCCGATGGCTCAGTGAGGCCTCTATTGAGAGCAAATGCATTGAAACTTTCAAGATCCATAAAGGTACTAAAAACATATTTGAAACAGTTTATGTGAGTTCAGTGGTTCTATCTTAATATTATAAAGCGACAAGAATACATTTTGTGTGGCAAAAAACCAAAATATCAACTTTTCAACAATATCTACTGATGGCTGATTTCAAAACAGTGCTTCATGAAGCTTCTGAGCTTTATGAATCTTTTGTTTCGAATTAGTGATTCGGATCTCCTATCAAACAGCTAAACTGCTGAAATCACGTGACTTTGGTGCTCCTATCCACTGATTCGATTTGTAAAGCTCTGAAGCAGTGTTTTGAAATATCTTAATTTGTGTTCCGAAGATGAATGAAGGCCTTACGGGTGTAGAACGACAAGGGGGTGAGTAATACATGACATTATTTTCATTTTTGGGTAAACCCTTTAAGTGTTTAAAAAAAAAAAAAAAACAATGTTTTTGGGAATACAAAATATTCTTAGGAACCCTGACCTGCACAAGCTGTAAGCAGCTAGGTCTGGACTATCACCATATATAATGTACATGGCCTTGACTGTTATACAGTGGCTTCCTTATGGATTGTCATTCTGTAGATAGTTTTCCATCCTGTCCTTTTAGAGTTTACATAATCAGCTATATTGTTTCCTGTCATGATTTGACTCAGTACAGATTCATGTTTAATTCATATTTATCAAAAGAGCTTAATTTTATTGGTGAGACTTCATTCACCAGTACTCACCAGTTTACTCATTCTCATGACAGAGACCTGCATGATTTCCATTATTATGTAATTCTGGTTCAGAGTTAACAACTTTCAGAACAGGTTTGTACAGATATTTAATCTGAGAATATTCAGTTGTTGGAGATGACTTCTGTAAGTCATTTTATAATTCAGCATTTATGCATTTTGGAGGTTTTGTAGCTCTAGAAATTAAAAGTTCATCAAGAAAACTCCATACATACTACTGTTCTATACTGTAGGTTATTTTTTTACAATCCGCTGTCAGTAGTAGTAGCTTAGCTTGGTGGTATTTGTCATAGCAATGCTAAAAGGAATGAAGTTTTATCATTCAATTTTTCACACATGCATACTAATTGTAGAATTTTCTCTGGCATTTGACAAAGAATCTGAACTGACAGGTGTCAAATGTTATTTATGGGCTTTGTATGTTTGTAATGTATAGCACAGTGAAGAGAAACAGGAAAGTAGAGGGGGAAAGGGGGGGGGGGGGATGCTTTTTTTCTATAGGGGCATAGCAGCTCTAAATGTTACAAGAACTTTATTTATTTATTTATTTTTTTCCCCACCAGAATTGTTAGTTAATTATAGATGATGGCCTATGTGTTGAGTAAGTCAGGTGTGTTAGTGTCTGCTGCTCCCTCCCTCTGAAGCAGAGAGATGAGTTCCAGCGAGATGGGCAGGCTTAGACATGTCTCTGTGCTGTTTGTGCTGCTGTGCTGTTCACAGCTTCATATCCCACAATACACCTGTCTCCTGAGTGCTGCAGCAGCCCTGGCTTCAGCCCACAGTTCTGAGGAAATTTCTGAGGAAAAATTCTCAGCTACACTGAGACAGTGTTGTAACTAAGACAGGTTTTAAACATGGTGTTTCACACCAAATCATACAAAAATGACACAAGTAATTGCACTTGGGCAACGGATGGAAATAATGTGGAAATGGATTTTTTTATTTTATTTTGAAACTCCAAAAATGCAGAAAGTTTTCTGTGATGGGTAGGTTTAGGGATAGGGTTAGTGTAGGGGGATAGAATATACAGTTTGTACAGTATAAAACCATGTGTGTGTGTAATGTTCCTATATGACTCAAGTGTCTCTGTTTGTTCTCCATAGCAGCTGATGCTCTGTTTGCTCTCACAGACATGAGAACTCCCTGTTCTTTTGTCCTCCGACTTTATCATCAGTACAATAGAGCAGTGATTGCCCAGGTTTTTTTTTTGTTTTTTTTGTTTTTTGTTCACCTGGATTCCAGATGTATTTTTCTCATTATTTTTTTTTTTTCCATAGACATTTCAGAAAATCTGTCAGTAAAGAGTTGTACCAATTCATGGATGAAAATAACTGCCTTTAAATTGTATTTAGATATTTGATTGAATCAGTGAGTTCAGTCCATAATTTGCTGCATTCCTATGCTGTTCATTTTCTATAGTTTGTTCCAATAGATTTTGTGGATTGACCTCTCAATAGATCTCACTCTGACAGCTGTAACAGTGTCATTGAGGAAAGATAACTTTAGACATGCTGTGGCCCAGTGGTATGAGAGGCAGGCCGCAGCTGCTTAAGTGTTAAAAACACAGTACACTACCCCTCTCCAACAGGATCTATTTATAGACTCCCTAGTCCAGATACCAAGACAATCCCATTTCAGTATAGCCTACTGCTGAACCATTTGAGCAATTGAGTGTTCCCCCAAACTTGTTTACTGGCTTCATTGTTGGAGGTTTGCTGAACATTTTTCATACTTTTATTTAAATCATAATATTTCTCACTTAAATTTTAGCTAAGTTCCTTTTAAGCCTACTTGGACACAAATTAAGTCACATAATAACCACCAGCTTAAAGCTGAAGTGTGTCCTTCTGGACCACTAATGAACAAATAGAGTTGCAAATAATCTAAATTGTTCCCTGTCTTCCTTCATACTATTGCTAGCCAGATGATGACTTGTTCTGTCATCATTTACTCACCCTTTTGTCTTTCCAAACCCATTAGACTTTTGTTCATGTTCAAGAGACAATATTTTAATGAAACCTAAGAGTTTTCTGTCCCTTCATTTGAAAGTCCATTACAACAAATTGTAATGTTAACATAAAGGCATTGTAAAAATCCATATGAACATGACCGCATTATATGATGAACAGATTTCATTTATTTACATATAAACATTGTTCAGCGAACATTCATAGAGCACTCAAATATGGTGAACTGAAGCTCAGCCAAACTTGCTTGACACACAAAAACAAACCTCATTGGTTCTTTTGTGTCAAGCAAGTACGCTTGAGTTCAGTTTACCATATTCAGTGAGCTTTATGCATGTGTCTTGATCAATGTTTATATGTGAATAATACCCTAAACTAACACTTTAAGCAAGATGTTTTAATAGGTGGCACCTGTTGAACTACACCAGTGTCGAACAGTGCTTGTGATTGTTGTATGAGATGCTAAAAACATATTTCCCTTCATCCACCCCAAAGCGTCAACATTACAAAGATATTACAAAGCTCCTCCTCCTCAGTACTGGACAAGTTGGAGACAGCAGGGAGAGTTTGGAGTCTATCTTTCCCTGCCCACCTACCTCAGCCAAAGGGTCACTCAGCTCCGCCCAGGTAGCCCTGGTGTCTCCCCATCCCACCAGCTGGCATGCATGTCCTAATGTTCCAATAACCTCACAGAGTCATGCTTTTTTTCACACCCATACTCAACCACTCCATAATTCTTCTTCAAATCACTACGATGACTGAGAATGAATGAATAGAATTCAGTTCATCATATTCAGATGTAACAATTACATGTAACCAGTGTAAAAGATGACCAATAACCAGTAATGAAGATTAAATTCAGACTCAATCTGGATGCACCCTGTATACTAACGTTTCACCCTCTCACAGAACATACAACTTGACTGAGCGTCACTCAACAAGTATTTTGGAGTAAGTCTGGGGGCAGTGGCAGTGTGCAGTGTCTAACATTGAGTTTTTGGCATTCAGTGTGAAACTGGCCGGCGTTTAAGCACACAACCACGTTAACTCGGACATGAATGCTTGGCCGACACATTGCAAGTGCATACTTAACCTGCACTGTCTCAGTAATTAAATGGGCGGTTATTTTCTTCACACGTCTGAGCTGTTATTCTCTACAATAACGCACATTGATGAATCATGCACAATAGGACTATGAACATGTATTAAGAATCTAAGAAGTGTCAGTTTTGATTTCATGTTCACAATAACTAAGGCCTGATTGAGAAAGTAGATGTTTAAGAACCAAGTACGGTAACTGTATACATTTACACACCAGTGCAACTTTCTGTATACCACTATAGCTTTATTATAAGCACATGCTTTATCATTCATAAGCTTGAAAATAATTGAGACAGTATTCATCTGTGTCGTTATCATTGCAGCTAGGGTGTGGACATTCCTTTTCTGATAAAATTTGGAAAATATTGGAAAATATAGGTATTGTTATCATTACAGTTATCATCCTTTGTGTGAATAGGCCTTTACTTTGATGTTCATTATAACATCCCTTGTGACAGCATTCAGAATGTAGTTTGTTCTGAATAGTCCTTTATAAAAAGTCATGGTTTTCTAGCTAGAAGCCTTTCTGTTCACAAACTTGCACAGTGTGGTATTTTTACAGATCTTACTATCAAACAAACTCTTAGAAAATGAGAATCTATTAAATATTATTGATTATCTTAAATATTAATTCCTGTATTAATTAAACATCCTGTACTAATACCTGATTGATTAATTCCATGGCATGCGAATCAATATTTAAGCTGATAACTGATAACATCCTAGCTTGGCACTTTCGTACAAACGAATTTGTTGTTGTCACATGTTCTTTAACACTCTTTTCTCTGTGAAGTTCATTTTGATTTTACTTTTTCTCTACAGTGGATCCCTCTCAAGTCCCAGTTACAGTCAAGCGATCTCCTCCCGTTCCCCCAAAGAGGATGACTCCTGTGACCAAACGCCACTCGGACGACTCCTCGGCCAATCAGCCTGAGCCTCCTCCCCCTGGCCCTACCTCCGTCCCAGCCCCTGCGTCTGCCCCGCCGCCTATCCAATCAGATGACAGCAAAAACTCAAACTCTGACGTACTCACTCCTCCACCAACCCATATCCCGCCATCCCCTCCTCACTCCCACCCAATTCCTGAAGTCCCCCAAGTGGACCCACCCAGCCCCACCACAGAACCACCCTCCCAACCGCCCCTACCTCTGCATATCCGCATCCAGAGAGCCTTGAACAGTCCAGGCCCAGTCCAGCCCAACCCGGAAGGATCCCAGCGAGCTCACTCACTTCTCTTTGAATTACCCCCAGACTTTCTCGCTGAGGCTCCAGGAGGGGGGCGAAACTCGCTTCCTGTCACTATCGAACCTCTGCGTCTGTAAGTGTACATATCAGTTTATCTCAGAACACATTGTTCTCTGCCCTTGGACTACTTGTAAAAGATTGAAAATCTTGAACTTTTTATACCCTAGAAAGAAATATTACAAGGCTCAACAATAGTCACTGTCAAATCGCTTTGTGACAGTTGTCACAAAATTTTGTGTTTTTAAATTCTTGCCAAGTCTTTCCATTTTAAAAATTCAAATGATTTTAAACCATTCAAGCCCATGAAGACAAATTGAGTTCTCTTTCGCATCTTTTTGCACTTGAACAGACAGAAACACACAAAATTATGTAAAAATATCCCACTTTGCGAGTATCCTCGTAAGCACAGTTGGTAATGTTGTATGTGAACGTAAACGGTTGATGTGTATTGAAATGGGTTGTGTATTATTATATTGGATTAGTGCACTAGGTCTTAAAGTGACAACAGTCTAATATACATGCTGCTGACTGCCATTAATGTTAATCAAACAACAAAAGACAAAGAGAAAATCACTCACAGCTCCTGAATGATTACTTTTGTAGCTTCAACATCAATATTGATTTCTCGATTTTAATCTATTCTCATTTTTACGAACTAATATCGATTTTAAATCCCAAGAATTCATTAGTCTGTTTTCAGTTGGTGAATGAGCAGAATATGTAGTGCCTCCCATCCAATAATTCACAATAATCTTTGTGCTTTGTTACTTTTGATATGAAGCAAAGTCTCAGATTTCAAATGACATCCATCTTATTATGAGATTCAAAAAATAAATACAGTTTTGTCGCTGTTTAATGTGGCGTGACGCTTTAGAGCCTCAGTTAAAGAGAAGCGGCAGCACGGAGCACATGTGAACATCCTCTCCTCCGCTTTAATACCAGTTACAGCACGAAATAAACATGACTAAACATCTGAAGGTATGTTAAAATATACAGTACAACTTACCAAAATCCGTATCATGTCTCGTGTAATAGCTCAGTGTTTCAACCTCGGAAAGACTTCAATAAAACAGCTTGTAAACAGTGTAACGTAATGTCACATTTACCTCAGAAAAGCATAATCAGTGACCATAAACTCATTAGTCAGCTAGAAAAGTGTACTCTAGAAAGCAACATTCCGATAAATATAGCTATCCACTGTTACATATTCATTATAATTTTTAATGTTCTTCAATATTTAGTGCATGTTTGAATAAATTGGTTATGACAGCCGTGATTTAAATGTTTATATTTAAAAAAAAAATTGGAGTAGAAATATGATTATGTAATTCTAAACTTTATTTATAATAAACACAACATTGAGTGTAATTTAAGTGTTTGTATATAAATAAGTTAATTTAACCTTCAATATTATTATAGTAGTACCAACTGACTTACATGTGTAGTCTACTGCATTGAGAGATTTTTTTTTTTTTCCTCTAGAAAATTTGCCATGTACTGTAACTGAAATACTATATCCAAAATAATCGATATTGAATCAAAATTGTAATCGAATTGAAAGCATGTGAATAGTAATCGAATCGAATCGTGAAAATTGTGTCAATACCCAGCCCTAATTAATCGATATTTAATTTATAGAGTTAAGAGTCAAGACTATTGTGTTATCTTACATTCGATTATTTGATTTCTGTACCTTTATATTGTTTAGGCCTGAGGATGATGATTTTGACATTGAAGAAGAGCTGCAGAAGCTGCGTCCTGCCCCTCGGCCCACACGACAGCTGGAACTGGAGCCACGCAGCCGACGCGGTCTGGTGGGAGACCCACGAGTCACTGTCATTCCTGAGGACACAGGACCTGGAAACAGTGAGGACGAGGAGGAGAGTGATTCTGACGGACCCATCAATTACAGAGATGATGATGAGGAAGATGATGATGAGGAGGATATTCCCACAAGTAGGATACTTTAATTTTGTCTGACCAGCCAAATGAGAGTGATTTAGTAATGTTGTACCTGTCCTGCCGTAATATGTATAACATCACCAGTATACCATTTTTTCATTTTTTGGAAATTTTATTCAGCTAGGATGCATTAAATTGATCAAAAGTGACCGTAAAGGCATTTATAATGTTACAAAAGATTTCTATGCCAAATAAATGTTCTTTTGAACTTTCTATTCATCAAAAAATCCCCCAAAAATCACATTTCCACAAAAGTATAAAGCAGCAAAACTGTTTTCAACATTGACAGTAATAAATAAATATTTCTTGACAGTGCTTCCCACAGGTTTGAAATATACTTGCGGTGGTAGCCGGGTGAAAAAATCCTCCTATTACCCATTGCACAAAAATGGTCTACTACATGTGACAAACAAATGTGTGATTTTTAACAGTATTTTTATTAATTGAAATTAATTTTAATTACATAGCATACTATTACATTTAATTACATACTAATATTATGCATTATTATGCATTGTAAATTATGCAAAATTACAGCATTTAAATGGTTATCCTTTTCCTATGTTCTCCTTGCTGTCATATAGTGTCTCTCTCAGTGAATGGGACACAGATTTTAATAGTAAAATTTATATAATGAATAATATATGTCAAATAATGTTCTTAGTCTTCCTGTGGGGGAGACTACAATAATTTACTATGAATTAAATGGAAATCAAATTAAATATAATTTATTATGCAACTAAAATACCAATAATGCCCCCCAAAAAAGAAAAAACTTAGCGTGTGACTTTTAATTATAAACGAGCCTGCAACACACTGGGACTCTTATTTTGAAATGTCTGTACTATTGTAGGCTGATCCTTCAGATTCTAAAACAACCGTATAAAACATTTTATATAAAGGCTATGAAGTAGACATTGTAATAATTCATCAACTTGAGTTCATTAGTAATCGCTTGGCATAAATCTGCACTTTTCATTGATTGAGAATCACTTTGAAGCAGTCTGAAGCGCTGTTGCGTGAGCTTGTAGAACGCGCAACAGCGCCCTCTTGTGACTTTGAAAAATGCAGCGCTCGTGGGAATGTCAGCGGGAGTAAACAGTTCTGACGCACACATAACGAGAAGGTACGAAACGACTAGTTAATCGATCACGGATGGTTTCATTATATTGGGCAGATTTAAAAGTATAAGAGGATAAAAATAATAAAAGCAAAAATGTGTCTCCAAATATACTTGGGCGGCCGTTATTATACCAGGGCGGCCCGCCCAAGTAAAGTCTATGTGTGGGAAGCACTGCTTGAGCAGCAAATCAGTATATTAAGGCCTGTTCACACCAAGAACAATAATTATAAAGATAACGATAACAGTAACTACATTAGCATCCACACCAACGCATGATACTGTTCTGTTTTTGCGTGCGCTGCAGTTTTGTTGTCTGCTGCTTTAAATGCTCGAGCCTTAAGCTTTTTAAAGCAGAATGGATTCTGATTGGCTTTCAATGTTTTTAATCGTTCATCAGCTGGAGAGAAAAAAAAATACATTCACATTCGATATTGATCCTCTGTGTAATTATTGTTATAGTTGTGGTATTGACTGTGGTATGCTATTATTTTACATTTAGAGTGATTTTTAGAACACAATCTTATTACTACGCTACACAAACCCTATCTTGTTATAGTTATTGTGTGTGAACAGGCATTTAGAATGATTTCTGGAGGATCATGTGACACTGACAACTGGAGTAATGGCTATAATAGTAGTGTATTTTTAACCATCCTTGGTGGAAATTATATTCATATAGTGTCAAACCATTTGCTAACAGATTTTTTATGTCAGAGCATTTTAACCATGTATGTATTCGATCATGTATGTTACAACTTTGTTCCGGCATAACATCAGTATAATGTTACAACACACATAACACCTAATGAGGATTATATGTGTATCTTGTTAGGTGGTCTTGCGAGTCGTGTGAAGCGAAAGGATACTCTGGCACTAAAGCTGGAGCGTCAGCAGGAGAAAGAGCAGTCTCAGGACCAGGACGACACCACCTGGACCAACAAAGAGCAGTGGGAAGCTCTCCGCAACAAGATCGGCACCACCCTCACAAGGTCTGCCTGTGTGTTCAGGGGGTTTCATGGGGTCTTTGTCCTTTCCACACTAACACTGTGTGTATTTTGTTCTCACAGGAGGTTGAGTCAGAGACCCACCGCACAAGAACTTGAGCAGAGAAATATCCTACTAGGTCAGTTACATCCCTTGTGTTCTAGTCCTTCTGTAGCATTTATACCATTATTAGTGAATCTCCTAAATTCAGGACTCAAGTCAGTGTGAATTGAGTAGTGTCTGTATTGTGTTTGTGTTGGTTATTACTGTATTACAATTGTATGTTATATGTGGCAGCCCTTTGTCCAAGATAAATTTCCGTTTGGGACTAATAAAAGTAATCTTGAATCTTGAATTTGTGGTAGTTGCAATTTTTTGTAAAGATTTTCTTAATATCTGCATGTTCTTCTGTTTCAGCCAAGAATGAAGCGGACCGACGGGCAGAAAGGAGCGAAATCAAGCGCAGGCTGACCAGAAAGGTTTGGAGGGACATTAATTACTTGACTAACTGTCATGAAAAACCTCTAAAGGCTTAAATATTTGTAATTATTTTAAATGAAATATAAGTATCTTATGCTGCAAGGCTGCATTTAGTTGATCAAAAAATTTAAAAGTAATATTATGAAATTAAGTATCAGTTTCTTTTAAAAGAAAAAAATTACTAACCCCAAACTTTTGAATGGTATGGTTTGGTTCAAGTTATAAGAATCAGCAGTAATTTAAAATTATAATTAAATTTCATTCATTTGATTTACCCTTCTTATCCTTTTCAAAAATAAAAACAGCCATAATCTCTCTGTTAGAGTTTCAAAATATAATTCAAAATGTAATATAATAAATATTAAAATAAAATAAGTTTGTTCACTACTTGCTTCTGAATTTTTAATTATCAATGCATAGTGGACAGAAACTACAACTAGCCAAGTTACATGAACAGTTACACACTGCTTCTAATAGTGGCAAAAATATTTTGAGTGAGGTGCGAGTAGGTGCTAATCTTAATCTTGTAAAAGCATGAAAGCAAATATTGTTGTCTTTATATCTGCAGTTGTCACAGAGGCCCACGGTAGCTGAGCTCCAGGCCAGAAAAATCCTGCGCTTCCATGAGTATGTGGAGTGCACTCATGCTCAAGACTATGACCGACGTGCTGACAAACCCTGGACCAAACTTACACCTGCTGACAAGGTTTGACTGAATTACTGGTCTCATCTGCCCCCTTGTGGTGACCGATATAAGATCATTTCAGTTTTATCTTCTGTAAATTGTAGTTACATAAAAACATTTGCGCATAATTGAAAATGTCTGCAGTTTTAACAACCAAGACCTCTTTGCCAAACAAATCTTATTTAAAAAGGCACAATGACATTGAAAGATGCTGTTTTTCAAACATCAACCAACTTTATTTGGAGTTTTATATTGATTTGACCACATAACATCATCAATCAAGTTCTATACCTCAACACAACCAGTGATATTCTGAGTGTTTCGTTTTTTTCTTTCTCTTTACTTTTGTGTTATTTGTTCTCCTCTAGGCGGCCATAAGAAAAGAGTTGAATGAGTATAAGAGCTCAGAAATGGAAGTTCATGAGGACAGCAGGATATACACCAGGTCAGACACTTTCAACACTTTTTTTTTTAAATTGGAATAAATTATCATGTTTAGACACTCAAGAATATTCAGATATTAACTGGGATTTGGTCAAATTCTTCACCATAAACCCAGTTGCTAAAACCTGAATAACCATAAATATGCATAAATATGTTTCAAGATGGTATATGCCTATATTACTTTCTGGATCTAAAGCCTCGTTTCCACCGAAATTACCCGGAACAATTTGTCCCAGGAACTTTTTTCCCCAGACTTGTTGCTGATTGCGTTTTCATAGCGGTCTAAAGTACCGTGAAGATTAGTCTGGTGATGTAGGACTGCGCATGACTTTCCAGTTCCCTTTGAATTTCGTCCTCCATATATAAGCTTAATAAAGCCTGAACCTCGTCGTTGGTCCATCGGTCAAATTTTTTAAACTCCAGTGTTGACTCGAATAGCGAACAACTCTTACTGCACGCACTGCATTAGACTTTAAAAAAACGATGGTTGAAATATGCTGTGTGGAGTCAACCAATCAAAATGCAGCGTGAACTCAACCAATCAGCATGTTCAGCGCCCAAGTCCCACCTCCAAAATTTCCTGAACTTTAAAAGTACTACCTTGGGGAGAATTTTTACCTGGAACTTTATTTAGACCCTGGTTCCGGCGGTCGAAACACACCAAGTACCACCTCAAAGACCCTAGTTCCTGTGGTGGAAACGTGGCTTTATAGACACCTAAGTCAGAATATCCACATGGGATCTACATTTGTATCTGTATCTAGAGAACCATTTAAAAGTTTAGGTCGGTAAGATTTTTTTTTTCATGTTTTTGTAAGAAGTCTCTTATGCTCATAAATCTGCATTTATTTGATCAAAAATACAGTAAAATCAGTATTATTGTGAAATATCATTACAGTTTGAATCTGCTGATTTGCTGCTCAAGCAACATTTCTCAATATTTTTTGTGTAAACTGATACTTTTTTTTCAGGATTCTTTGAAGAATAAAAGTTCAAAAGAACAGCATTCATTTTAAATAGATATCTATCAGTGTTGTAGTACTCGAGACTCGGACTCGGTCTCGAGACCATATTGTAACGGTCTCGGTCTTGTCATGGACTCGTGTGCATATTGACTCGGAATTGACTCGTACTCGTACATATTAGGACTCGGACTCATTCCAGAGACCACTCGAGTTTTCAAATCCTAAACAGCAATATATATTTTAAAAATATTATTATAATTTAAAATAATGGTTTTCTATTTGAATGAACTTTAAAATATAATTTATTTCTGATGCAAAGCTGAATCTTCAGCATCATTACTCCAGTCTTCAGTGTCACATGATCCTTCAGAAATCATTCTAATATGATGATTAATTTTCAAAGTTGGAAAGTGCTGCTTAATATTTTCTATAACATGCTGTGATCCTTTAGTGGATTGAATTAAAAATCTTTTATTTAAAAATGTTAAAAATAACTAATAACAGCATTTATTCAAAATAGAAATCTTTTCTAACAAATTACCTTTACACCACCTACTATGTGGCCTTTTTACTCTTAACTGAAAATATTTTTAAACCAATATCACACTAAGTAAATAAATTACAATGTACATGCCGTGGTATATTTGATGAGTTTGGTGCCAATTTTATTGTTTCCACCAAACATTTACATATTCTTTTAGGTCTTTAGATTTTGTTAGGTCTTGTCTTAGACCCAACATATTGACCCAACCTATGTGAACTTGAACTTGGTCTCGGTCTCGACTTGGACTCGACCCTCTTTGGTCTCGGTCTCGACTCGGACTCGACCCTCTTTGGTCTCGGTCTCGACTCGGACTCGACCCTCTCTGGACTCTGTCTTGACTCGGACTCGACCCTCTTTGGTCTCGGTCTCGACTTAGACTCGACCCTCTTTGGTCTCGGTCTCGACTCGGACTCGACCCTCTTTGGTCTCGGTCTCGACTCGGACTCGACCCTCTCTGGACTCGGTCTTGACTCGGACTCGACCCTCTTTGGTCTCGGTCTCGACTTGGACTCGACCCTCTCTGGACTCGGTCTTGACTCGGACTCGAATGAGCTGGTCTCGACTACAACACTGATATCTATTGTGATGCTATAAATGCCTTTACTGTTATTTTTTGATTAATTTAATGCATCCTTGCTGAATAAATGTATTAATTTCATTTTTTTTTTTTTGTAATATCGTACTGACCCCAAACGTTTAAATATTAGTATACATATAGAATATTTTTTTTTATTAAAGGTGCCCTCGAATGAAAAATTGAATTTATCTTGGCATAGTTAAATAACAAGAGTTCAGTACATGGAAATGACATACAGTGAGTCTCAAACTCCATTGTTTCCTCCTTCTTATATAAATCTCATTTGTTTAAAAGACCTCCGAAGAACAGGCGAATCTCAACATAACACCGACTGTTACGTAACAGTCGGGGTGTACGCCCCCAATATTTGCATATGCCAGCCCACGTTTCCAACATTATAAAAGGCATTAGACAAGGGCAGCCAGTATTAACGTCTGGATGTGCACAACCAAATCATCAGACTAGGTAAGCAAGCAAGAACAATAGCGAAAAATGGCAGATGGAGCAATAATAACTGACATGATCCATGATAACATGATATTTTTAGTGATATTTGTAAACTGTCTTTCTAAATGTTTCGTTAGCATGTTGCTAATGTACTGTTAAATGTGGTTAAAGTTACCATCGTTTCTTACTGTATTCACGGAGACAAGAGAGCCATTGCTATTTTCATTTTTAAACACTTGCAGTCTGTATAATGCATAAACACAACTTCATTCTTTATAAATCTCTCCAACAGTGTAGTATTACCCGTTAGCCAAGGAGCACTATCAAACTCATTCAAAATCAGAAGTAAACAATATAACAGTATACAATACTCACATAATCCGATGCATGCATACCGCATGCATGACGAACACTTTGTAAAGATCCATTTTGAGGGTTATATTAGCTGTGTAAACTTTAAGGCACTGTTCAAGGCAAGCGCGAGCTCTGTGGGCGGAGAGCACGGGATTTAAAGGGGCCGCAGCATAAAATCGGCGCGTTTATAATGATGCCCCAAAATAGGCAGTTAAAAAAATTAATAAAAAAAAATCTATGGGGTATTTTGAGCTGAAACTTCACAGACACATTCAGGGGACACCTTAGACTTATAATACATCTTTTAAAAACATAATCTAGGGCACCTTTAAATAAAGTGAAAAATTGAGAAATGCAGAGCTGATTGATTGAGTTCAGGGGGTGGCCACCATTTTATTCCCAGACTTCCTTTTTTTCTGGACAAAGTCTATAATTGTAAGATAATCTGCATGTAAACATGATCATTGTCTCCAATTCAATTAAATTTTTATTTATAAAGCACATTTAATATCAACCTAAATTGACCAAAGTGCTGTACATAAAGTTCAAAAAAAGAAAGTAAGAAAATCAATGCAAGAAACATACAAATTATAAAGAACTAAAAGCGTAAGAAAAAAGCTACTGCAAAAGCTCTTTACAGGTGAGATTGTGTAACCAACAAAAGACAACCATTTTGGTATCTGAGTGATCTGGAAGGATTGTACATAATCAAGTTGGAGAGATATTTAGAAGCTAAATTGTTGAGAGCTTTATAGACAAATAACAGAATCTTGTAATCAATACAATATCAGACTGGCAGCAAGTGCAAAGAACATAAAATTGGTGTAATATGGTCTCATTTATGACTCTCTGAGAGTAGACAGGCAGCCGCATTTTGGACCATTTGAAGGCGAGAGATGGAAAAAAAGAGTTAACCTGGAATACAAAGAATTAAAGTAGTCAAGTTGTGTTGAGGTAAAAGCATGAATAACAGTTTCAAAACTTTTCCTGCTTAAAGGTTTAGTTCACACAAAAATGAAAATAATGTCATTTATTACTCACCCTCATGTCGTTCTACACCCATAAGACCTTCATTCATCTTCGGAACACAAATTAAGATATTTTGATTAAATCCGATGGCTCCGTGAGGCCTGCATTCACAGCAATGACAATTCCTCTCTCAAGATCCAGAAAGCTACTAAAACATATTTAAAACAGTTCATGTGAGTACAGTGGTTCTATGTTAATATTATAAAGTGACGAGAATGCTTTTTGTGTGCCAAAAAAACAAAATAACGACTTTTCAACAATATATAGTGATGGGCGATTTCAAAACACTGCTTCAGAGCTTTACGAATCGAATCAGTGACTCAGAGAGCCAAAGTCACGTGATTTCAGCAGTTTAGCCGTTTGATAGGAGATCTGTATAACTGATTTGATTCGTAAAGCTCCGAAGTAGTGTTTTGAAATTGCCTGTGACTATATTGTGGACATGAGGGTGAGTAATAAATTACATTATTTTCATTTTTGGGTGAACTAACCCTTTAAGAAAGGTTTGACTTACTTGGCTAACTGGCGAATATGATAAAAACTGGTACTAACTATGGTGTTGATTTGTTTGTCTAATTTAAGACTCTATGTGAAATCCTAGGTCTTTAACATCAGAAGTAAGACTCTTCATCTGGGTGGTCTTTTGGCCCAAACTGAATATTTGGGTTTTATCATCAAGTAGCATGACTGAGACTGAATGTGCATAACAAAAATATAATTTCTTCTTTCAATTCCTTTTGCAGGTTTCATCGGCCATAATCAGCATCCCTGAAGAGGAAACCCTAGACAGATAAAAGCTGCCCCTATAACTGCAGCTAAAAGCCTCCATCTCACTTCAGCGTCCTGTTTCCCATGATCCTCCAGCGTATACTGATGAGTACCCAGGCCAGCCGTTCAGTGCTCTAGAATGAAAAGGAGGAGGAAGTGATGTGGGTGTGTGCAGGATGCTGGTACTTGATACTTCAAACACTTTTGGGGAGCAGAAGTGCCAGCCCTCTGTAGAGTTCCCATGATTCCCACGGCCGGACCACTTTGGAGTATTTCAGGGAAAAGGGGACACAGAACTGTGTGGATTGGGGGTGTTTTAATTGTCTTTATGGTACACACATTTCTGTGATCAAGAATAGGCATGTGTACCCAAACGATAATACTTTTATAGAAATTATGACACTGGTGATAAACTGTTTTAGTGGTGAGTGATTGTGAGAGACTGTATGAGCGTATGTGTGTTTAATGATATATGCTGTCCACTTATGCCTTAACACTGGTACAGAATTACTTTTTTTTAGCCTGACCTTAGAGTAATACAGAAGAAAGTCAGCATATAACACTGTTTCTCACCCTGAACCCACACTGATGCGTGTTGATCTGAAAGCACATCTTTGACATTCTCAGGACGTCAGCACACTGTGTCACTTTCTGTGCATTTTACTGTAAATTACCATAATTTTTACTTTTTCACACACCTTCTTTAATATTTTTCTTCTTTTTTTAACAACACAGCACTTCGCTTTAGATATTTCAAGGTTAATCCCATAACAACTTGCAATATTTTACCCAGAAATCATAAGAAAAAGACATTTTTGGCTTGAAGAAAATTAAGCCACTCTAAACCACTAAGATTTTTAGCATTGTGATATTATTTTCATGACATTTAGGCTTGTTTTTCCTCCCCCAAAAATATTCTTATTATAATGTGTTGGATTTTTTTTTTTTTTTTTTTATCAATGCACATTCTCAATGATAATTCTTGTTACTGTAATAGATTTTTTTTTTAAACTTTATTAAAGTAAAATACTGTTATACAATACTTTTTCATACTAGCGTGCATTAAAATGAATTTTAAAAAATTCCATACATTACCATAATGAGAATGAGATTTTTTTTTTTCTTCCACAATGCCAAAAATGTTAATGATCTTAAGCTTAATTTTCTTTAGGCAAAGCTTTTCTCATTTCTATTTTGTTTGTTTGAGGAGGGTGTTTTTTTGTTTTGTTTTGTTTTTTTGTAATGGGGTGAAATATGACCTGGACATGTTGTTGACAGATTTCACAAGATTCAGCTGTAGATGATGATATAGTTCATTGTACATTGAACAATTTAAAACAAAATGGTTGATGTTACATAATGGAGTCTTTGAAAAAAACAAATCTTGGTGCATTTTTGACTGGTACATGTCACTGCTGGTTTTATGGTACACTTTGTTTTGTAGGCCACCAGAGGGCCTGTGCACTGTATAGAGACATGCTGTAGATTGATTGTATATCTCGTCTTCCTGTCATCAAAAATTTGTTTTAATTGTAATTATAGTATTACACTATCCTGTTTTATAAGGTGCAAACAGTATGGCTACAGGTTAAGTGATATAATGATCCGATACAGAACAGCTGTATAGTTAATTTTTTATGTAAAGATATTTTAAAACGGTCTTTCACGTAATACATGTACATTCACTTCACCATTAATTAAAACCTAAACTGTGAGTATCATTTGGTTCATTTTTATTATTTATTATTATTATTATTATTATTATACTTTAATGTGTTTACTAAAACCAACAAATGTGTCAGAAAATACTTTTTATCACAAGACTAGTAATTTTGAGTCTATACTGCCCTCTACAGGTTCCAAGTAAATAATGAAAAGGTAGAATACAGTCAGCACATAATATTACCATCTGATTCCTGATATTGTACTATGTGCTGACTGTATTTTACCTTTTCATTCTTTACTTGGAACCTGTAGAGGGCAGTATAGACTCGCTCAAAATTACTAGTCTTGTGATTATGTATGTATTTATTTATTTATTTATTTTACCCCTACCTGTTTTCCTGTCTGAGCAAGATTTTCTTAAATATGAGATATATGTATGTTTTAAACTATTTTGCAATAGTGATCAACAACCATCTTTATTCTTGTAGCATTTTGTCTTTAAACCTGTTAAGTATCAACAGTCATGTCTTTCTGTTGTGGTTTCATCTCTGTTAAATCTATCTTTTTATGAGCACTCAAAAGCTTTTGAAATGTTAATTAATAAGCTTGCGAAGAGGGATGCCATTGTGGCTTCCTTATTGATATGTTTATGAACAGCCCACCCATCATGACATTTTAAAGTTTTCTTGTATCATGAATTTTAAATGGATTTCCACTGCTCTCTGAACACCTCTTCAACTCTAGCACTGCACTCTCTCATCCACACTGTCTCTATCCCTTTATCTGTCTTCCGCACACATTTCACACAGTTAAAGTCACCATCAAATCAAAATTGACATTTTCAATTATGGTATTATTATAAATTATTTATCACCAGACATGCATATTAATATTATTATTATTTTTAAAAAAAGCATTCGCTCTTGTAATCTTTAATCCAAATAATTTCTCTCTTGCAATGAAATCTCTCTGATGGTGTTTAGTGGTGTGAGGGTCGGAGAATTTGTCACACATGAGATCACAGATATAGCAAACCACAGCTACCCAGTCAAGTCCCACCCTGCATTTTTTCTTGTACGAGAAGCCGGCCGTTTATGGCAAGCCGTTTTAGCATTGAATACCCCTGGCTCTACTAGTCGAAATTTAGTTTTGACTAGTCAAAATTCCACTTCCAGATATCTATTCTGCAATTTTGACTCATCGTTATTGGAATTAAGATAAATGCAAGGTGATTATGACTAGTCATAATATGCATTGATGATATATCATTGTTATTTTGACAAGTCATATATACATTCAAGGTGTCTACAATGCTATTTTGATTAGTCATATTCTCCCATTGATATGACAGGTGAAATTGGCTTATAAAACTATGATTTGACTGTCCATAAATTTATTTGCATAGTATATTTACAATATAAAATGCATGACGGACAAGTATAATATTTTAGAATCAAGGCAGTCCTAGTCATAAAAAAGGTGAAAGCTGAGTTTAAAAAGATTGTGGCCTGGTTTCACACACTAGTAAATTGTAACTTGAGATTATCTGAAGAGTTTGGTTCCAAAATGCGATAAACGGCATTTTCAAAAAAATTGAGTTTCCGCCTAAAATCAGTATTGTATCTGGTCGGTATTGAAAAGTAATTTATTAATTTTGCGCAAAATGCAATATCCGTCGCGTTATTCTGTCATGTTTCCACCCTGTCTTTCTAAAACGTGACAAACGCCAGTCTCCTTTTTCTGCAGAACACGATATATCCGCTCAACCAATCACAACGCATCATTCCACGCACTGAAAACAGTAATGGCGGCACTCTGAATACAGCCGGCTTCCTAGTTTTCCTTATATGCTTTGTAATTTGTGATCAACAAAAACGGAAAAATTAATACTTTTGATGGCATTGATGAACCTGTGGTGGTTTCTGCGGTGGGGAAAAAACGCAAGTCATCGAAATGTAATCATTTACGTGAGGAGATTAAGAAGATGAGGCACTCGAGTCGGGAGGAGGAAAAATGCCGGCTGTTGCTTGTTCCACAACAGCATCAAACTTCTGTCGCGGTCCACAAAACTGAATCATGGACAGTTTTTTAAAAGCTGTTTTTAATACCAATGTACCGCCATGCGGTGGCGCTGAATACTCTTTAATAGGTAATGACAAATAATTAATTTATAACTTTAACAAGATGACCCATTGAATTAATTTTGGGAGCGACGACTGAATGTATTTTTAGTGAAATGCCTGTATATAAGAGTGACAAAGTTCAGACACTGTCATATATGTGAATCAACTTACTTTGTTGTGTATTTTCAATTTGAAAAATAACTTTTGATTGATTAATTGCATTTTGAAAAAAAAAAAAGTGTCATGGATTTATTGCATTTTGGGAAAAACATAATCAGTTTTTATAATAAACCTTTTAATTTCAAAATGTAGATTTGAATTTTTAATGTTTTTTATAACCAAAAGATGCTATGTGAAAGTTTGAAACAGAAAATAGTGGTTTTCATCTTGCTACTTTCTTGGTAAAGAAAACACCTTTTTACTTAAATTAATCAAAATGGAGTTATTGCGTTTTGGAACCAAACTCTTCATCTCTAGAATTATGTACAAAATCAATTATAGAGAAGTCTAGTCAAAACTAGTTTGTAGATAATAATAATAATAAGTCCTTACATTTATATAGCGCTTTTCTGGACACTCAAAGCGCTTTACATATTGAAGGGGGAATCTCCTCAACCACGACCAAAGTGCAGCATCCACTTGGATGATGCGACGGCAGCCATATTGCGCCAGAACGCCCACCACACACCAGCTTATTGGTGGAGAAGAGACAGAGTGATGAAGCCAATCAGTGTATAGGGATGATTAGAAGGCCATGATAGACAAAGGCCAATGGACAAATTTGGCCAGGATGTCAGGGTTACACCCCTACTCTTTTCAAAGGACATCCTGGGATTTTTAACGACCACAGAGAGTCAGGACCTCGGTTTAACGTCTCATCCGAAGGACGGTGCTTTTTTAACAGTGTAGTGTCCCCATCACTATACTGGGGCTTTAGGACCCACACAGACCACAGGGTGAGCACCCCCTGCTGGCCTCACTAACACCTCTTCCAGCAGCAACCTAGTTTTCCCAGGAGGTCTCCCATCCAGGTACTAACCAAGCTCAGCCCTGCTTGGCTTCAGTGGGCAACCAGTCTTGGGCTACAGGGTGAAATGGCTGCTGGCAATAGATATCAGAAAATATTTTCCAATGGAAGAATGACTAGTCAAAATAGCATTGTATCTCGAATGTATATTATAACTAGTCAAAATAAATTTGTATATTTTCAATGCATATTTGACTAGTAATAATCACGTTGTACATATATTAAATCCAGTTAAGACAAGTCAAAATTGCAGAATAGATATCTGGAATTGGAATTTTGACTAATCAAAACTAAATTACAACTAGTAAAGCTAGTGGTATTTAATGCTAAAACGGCTTGCCATACATTTCTCACCGGCATGCATCTCAGTTTGACAGTTTAGTTTAAGGGCACTGAAAGATATAAATAAATGAATGTTAAGGGGTTTACAGGTTATATTATTACACTTGTCATGACAAAGTATCCTCACCTTTCATCTGTTAATGAGTTATCACATCCTTGGTCACTGGTGCTATACTGATATCATGAGCTTTACAATATAGCATACACAGGTTTGATTGAGAGGTATGACTCATTAAAGTGCCTCTTCTGATCTTTATTACACTTCTGCTCTTCACAGTGGAGTGCTTGACTGCCGTCTGATTAATTCCTTGTGTGAAATACAGAGCCAATGTCAAATTGCAAGAGAGCATAAAAGATAAAGGAGAAAATGAAAGAATGTGAAGAAAAAAGGAATCAGAAAAGGGAAAAGAAAAGTTTAATATTCCTATGGATGACAAAGAATTAGGTTTATAGAATCAGTTTGACTGATTTTGCGATGAATGTGGGTGGTTCTTTTTGGGTTCATTTCCAACTGTCTTCACAAGGTTCATAAGCAATCAGAAAACCTAAACTTGATTTGACTAGATATAATGGGAAAGTTTATTCATTCAAAACAGAATAGCAATTGGTTTTGTGTAAATATATATAAATATTTATAACATCAACAACAAAAATGGACTCAAAATGCCGTATGAGCCGCTTGTAAAATGCAAATAAATGCATCATGACTGCACATTCAGTAAATTAATGCATGTTGTTAAGTTGCTTGGCAACCATAAACAGCCTACAGTTACAGCCCATACACTCCAAGAACAATAAGAATAATTAAAATAAAGTCCACATAAACACACAATTAAAAAAACATTTTTCTTACAAGAACGCACTGCAATTATGTCATCTACCTCTTTGAATGATCAAGCTCTTTAAACTCGGGCGGATTCTGATTGGTTGTCAATGTTTTTATTTTTCATAAGCTGGAAAAGAAATTGTTTTCTAGCAATGATGTTCCTCTGTGTCATCGTTAGCTGTGGTGTGGAGTTTTCTATTCTCACAGAATTAAATTGATTATTCAAACTTTATATAGTTACATGTTATTTTGATAGTCCACTTTGGACATTCCACTAATTATAAGTAACTTGTCCACTAGGCCTACATGTCAACTAACATGTCTCATTAGACTGTAGTAGGCGAAGGCTTGGTTTCACAAAGAGGGATTCGATTACGACAGGATTAGGCCTCTACAATTCTGCTCTCCATATGTTTTTCTGTCATCTCTGGGAATGTAAATGGCGCAAGCTGATTTTGTCCATTCGATCGGAAGATCTGAAAAGCCCATATATTTACCCACCCATAGACTATATCCCTATTACCCGCACAGACAGATAAATCGCCTACCCTATACAATGCCTCAGTGGGGGGGTGCTTGCACCATCTGAATTGATGCGATTCTGTATGGGCTTCAGACATCACACCAGAAGGTGTTCCAATAGCTACTGATGCAGCTCCGAGTGAACATATGAAAGGAAACTACTTAAGAGTTGTTTTTTCTTCTTTGTCTTCTTTTTTATACCACCCACAGGGCTGTTGGATACTTAATTCTTACCAGGTGACCAGCGTTCTAAGTTGTGTGGTTGTTTTTTTGTTTTGTTTTGTTTTTTTTCTTTTCAGTGAATGCTCATCTAAAGACCAGGCAGGTCTTGACCACAATTACAGTTCTATATCTCTTCTCCTTATTATTTCAAAGTCCCTTGCAGCCCACCACAGCAAAATAACCAAAAACTACAAAGACACAAAGTAAACATGACAAACAGGACAAAATGACCATTTAAAAAAAATATATATATCTCTATCTCTCAACCATGTACACACACACACACACACACACACACACACTTGCACAATCAGAGACAAAAAAATAAAGCTGCCTGCAACTTTATCATAATTATCAGTAATTAACCATTTCACTTTTACACCGCGTTCCAAATTATTATGCAAGTGACATATCAGTAAGATTTCAGTACAATAAACATTCAGATTTTAGTTTGTCTAAGAAAATGTTTGTTTGTTTATTTATCCATGTCTTTTTAGATAACTGGTATCAATCTCAGATAAAATAATTTGCAAGGTCTATGGAAACCCTACTGGACTGTATTTACTGGTTCTAACTTAATTGGGATCATCATGGGGCATCGGTAAGAATGCACAAAAGTCCAAAGTCCAATCATTGTTGTTTAATGGAAGTTTCAAGCCATCTGACATACTCAATGCAGAGCATTAACAGGTTTATTAGGTGATAGTATTAAAAGGTGATATTAGGTATGTGTGTGGTTTCTATAATAAAAATATAAATATAAATACTCAGTTTACAGTAATAATGATAAACCTTTAAATCAACTGAATAAACATGTGAACACGTGTCTATATAAATGTAAACACAATCAACTATTAATATGCATGTGACCATCATCTTATAACTACTTCTCAATCCAGCATAATTTTTACAATCCACATAAATATGGCTTAAATGGCATTTGTATAGTATAAACAATAAAGTACGAATATACAAAATATGATCCGTTTTCATTATTTCACTTATGCAGCGTGCATCGGAACACACGTGCAAAGATAGTAACACTGTTATAGCGCTAGCCTTAGCTTCGACAGAAAGACACATATAACAATATCTATATAAATGTAAACACAATCAACTATTAATATGCATGTGACAATCATCTTATAACTACTTCTCAATCCAGCATAATTTTTACAATCCACATAAATATGGCTTAAATGGCATTTGTATAGTATAAACAATAAAGTACGAATATACAAAATATGATCCTTTTTCATTATTTCACTTATGCAGCGTGCATCGGAACACACGTGCAAAGATAGTAACACTGTTATAGCGCTAGCCTTAGCTTCGACAGAAAGACACATATAACAATATCAATATAAACAAGATTTAAGACCTTATTTATGCAAATTAAACTTACTTTCAAAGTTACGCACACTCATCTATGGCTTGAATACACATGAGCCCTCCACAGCGATAAAGCGGAACTTAACAAGTTGCGTCAAACTCTGGGGGTGGGACTAAGTTACGGCTGTCAATAATTCCCAACCCACCAATAAAAATCAGCTTACTAAGCCTTTTCAACATCTTTCTGAAGATGAAAAGCATTAAATGGTGCAATGTTGTGCAAAATGCATGAAAACAACCAATATTGTGTAGAACTGAATGGAGATTATCGAATTATCATAAGATTTGTGAGGGAATTAGAGCACAGAAGAACTCGGTCAGATAAAGGCTTATTAAGGAAAGTTCCTGTCAAAAAACTTATTTGCATTAAAAGGGCAGCTATAAAAAAAAGCCATTGTTGAGCAGCAAACAGGTATTTGAAGCTACTGGTGTCTCTGGAGTCTCAAGAAGCTCTCCATACAGGCTGGCAGTTGTACGTAAAGACACATTTTAGCTACTCTTTAACTACTCTAACAACCTCTAAGTAGGGTTTTCATAGATCTGGTAAATTATTTTGTCTCTGATTGATACCAGTTATCTAAAAAGACATGGATAAATAAACAAACAAACATTTTCTTAGAAAAACTAAAATCTGAATGTTTATTGTACTGAAATCGTACTGATTTATCTTACTGATAATTCTTACTCGCATAATTATTTGGAACACAGTGTAAAAAGCTTCCCAGTAGCAAGATGGTAATGTTATTTTTAAATTAGTTAAACTTACTTATTTGCTGGAAGGGCATACGAGCGTTATAGCCAAAATCTGAAAATGTCTTGAAAAACAAAAAGTATCTTTAAAAGTATCTGAGGTGTTGTAACTGTGATAGAAGCAGACTCCACTATAATTTACTCTGGATTGTAAAAATATTTGAAAAAAAAAAAAAAAAGAACTTACCTTCTTGTTGTGGCCGGATTACCATGCTATTTATCAATAATTAAACCACAAGTCAACATTTTTTTATTAAACAAAAATGGCTGTAATGCACAGCCTCTTGTTGTGTACTGCTTTATTATAATGTGACTTTTTGGTTTTATAGAGTTTACTTTATTAGAGTTAACTTTTGAAATGAACAATAAATTTGAGAAATCTATTTAAAATTATGTACACTCCCATGAGATGAAGATTACTGTGCTTCTATAGGGCTGACATGTTGATATTACATGACTAGCTGAATACTACTCACTGTAACCTCCATTTTAGCGGCAGAATTATTAATCATGGGTGATAAGCATGCTTGTGGATAGAGTATTTCTATGATATCTTCAGACAAACAAATTTCTCATACTTAGGTTTGGGGATTTATGAAACTACTGCATTTAACTTGACAAGTGTAACAACCATGAGGTGTGCTATTCCTTTTCTAAGCAATTGGACATTTTCACCTAGAGAACAACACAATAGAATTAAAAGAGACTTACATCAAAGGAAAGTCCAAATCCATATCTAGAGTCCAGAATACCCTGGCTGTGCCTGAAATCACACCCTTACTTGGCCACAGTGGCCATTATAAAGTGCACCTATACTATCCCTTAATGCACCACAATAATGAGTGTACAACCGATGTACACTCAACAGCTACATGCTATAGAATATACCCCTGCACTGTGAGGGTTGTGGCACATGAATTCCTGCATCTTGTCAGAAGATGACACACTCAGTGTGGTTTTCATTCACTGCTTTAAGTAGAATATATTAATGGAGTAATGTATGGAATAGTGCATGAACGTATAGGAGACGGTTTTAGATACAGCTGTAGACTCCAAGCAACTAGCTTGTTAACACCCAGAACACTCTTGCAACTATAGCAATTCTTTAAAAACCCTCAGAACCCATCAGCACCCACACAACACCCTGGCATTGTGGTAGTTAAGTCTTCTTTCTGTTACATGTTAATGTTTTACAGATACAGATAATTTAGTACACTGGCTTTTCAGTTATTTGTAGAAAGCATGCCACTGTTAAGGGGAAATGAGGTCTGCAGAGGCAGTGAAGCAGTCATTATTGGGTCTCTGAAGGCTTTCTGATTCTGTGGGGAATCCACATAGTCACTGATGTGAGACTCATTAGAATATGCTGGACTGGCAAGATTTCCCCTCAATAATTTGTTTCATTTTCTCAGTCCAGCCTCAGGAGTTTAATTTGGCAAGTAATTCATATAAAGCACAGAGGCAGTCATACACATGGGAGTTTGATTAATAATTGTTAAAACACAAATGCTAAAGCAAATCTGTGGTCACATATTTATTTGAAAACCTTAAAGGAACAATTAACCCAGCAAAAATATTTCCTTTACTTAGCATTCCAAATTAATATGATTTGACTTTTTCATTGCGCACAAAAGGAGTTGCACATATTCTGAATCCATTTGATAGCATTGTTTGAGGACAATGCATTGTTTAACATAATATTTGTGACAGGTGACATTCTGATATAAACCTTTAGACTGATAATGACCTTTTAAGTATGTGTATATGTAGGCTACTTATGTAAGACCAGTGATAGGAGTAAGACATTATATAACTTCATAAAGGTATATTGTAACAAAATGTGTATCGTCTGCTCAGTTAAGACTCTAAAGATATTTGATCTACTGAAAAACGTATGGTGATATTTTACATGGTCTCAGGCCATTACTCACATGCCATAAGTAATATTTGTCACTGTATTCTAAAGCATAACCGCAGGCAATCTCATAGTATGCCTGAACATCTGAAAATTGCAGCAAAGACTTCTGCAAAAACAACCCTTTACAGAGCCATATTGTATGTGTCTAATAAATGGGTGTTAACAGATGGTAGCATTAAAAGGGTCATGAATTGTATTTTTTTATTATTGTTATTATTATTATTATTATTATTATTTACAGAGGTGCACTTAAAAAGTTAGGATTTTTACATAAAAAAGGCCATTTCCACCCTGATTTTACATTTAAAGAGGTGTGTGTCCTTTAACACTTTGATGCAAATATCCACTAATATGATTTGCTAACGTCTTTGCATAAGAAATATTACATATGGAACTTTTTTTGAAAACATTTAGTTTGCTTACAACTTATCTAATCATGAAAAGTGTTAATTAAAGCATTATATCAACCCCCATTTAATAAAATGTTGCAGGGCTGAGCATGGTAGATGATAACAGTCATATCTGCTGAGTCCACAGTTGCAACTTGATTTCTGCACTCTCTTTAATGCTTTAAAATTATGGATTTATAGTTGAGTATTAAAGTTGAGTGAACTTAAATTTGAATGATTGCTTGTTACCTTTGTAATATTTTACTCAATATTTAAGCTATGACAACAAAATTTAAGTTAATTAATCTTTAAATTTTAGAACAAAATATTAGTTGGATCAACAAAGTGTCTGTCTTTGCTAACTCAAATTTTGAGTTTCAGTGAACTCAAAATTTTAAGGCAACCAGTTTACTTTATACTGAAGTAAATCATTTTATACAGTGTAGTATTTTCCAGATTTTAGGCCCCGTTTCACAGACAGGGCTTAGATTAAACCAGGATAAGGCCTTAATTCAATTAGGACATTTAAGTATCTTTTTTAAATGTGCTTTGGAAAGAGAGAGAGAGAGAGAGAGAGAGAGAGAGAGAGAGAGAGACAAAACAATGGCACTAACATATTTAAAAATGTGCTTTCAGTTAAAGGGGCTATATGCAAGATGTTTACTTTAATAAAGCATAAAAATACCCCAATATGTTTGCAGATATTTAGGAAACATGCTAAGTTCACCTACTTGTTTCTCAGAAAAACAATGCTACAGCCAGATATTCTAGTTTGAAATGTGCGTTCCGTATCGGAATGTCTGTCTTTGTTTTGGTCTGTGCGAAACCTTGTGCTACCAGTTTATCCAATAGTATTTCGACATCACAAGTTGCCAGTTGGCAGAAAACACTGCGTATTGGAAACCAGCAAACAAACTGGGTCAGAGAATTGCAGATTCTACCTGACCTAAAAAGCCTCTGCATCCATCTAAAAATCTCTGAACGACAGGCGAAAGCATATTAAAACACAGATAAATCAACTCATCAGCTTACAGTGTGCAAGTCTCCTCCTCAGCTTTCATTGTCAATAGTGTTCCCTCTTGTTGCGAGTCCTCAAGCTGGCCACCTGCGTCTTTCAATGAGGGGGCAGGGCAAACAATATTTTGAATTTGGACTGCAGTACCTATTTTGTCATTCTTACATAGAGCCCCTTTAAAACTGTCAGTCAACAGCTCTGTCACCTCCTCTGAACTACATTCCCCATCATCCCTCCTTCTGCTCACATGCTCACTGTCAGCAATCACCCAGTCACAATCCCCATTTAATTACTGATCACCACCTGCTGTCACCCATCACCTCAGCACCATATAAAAGGACTTGCCACACACACACACTGTCTAGTCTTGTTAATGGCACAGACTGAATCCTTCTGGACTATCCCTTATATGAATCATACTTCTTGGTCTTCTCTTTGTTCCAGTTCCTAGTCTCAGTCCCTTGTCAACCTCCAATCTCTGTGTGATCTTTGTACAAGAGAAAAAGGGAAGTTAAATAGTACTCCTTCAGTGACTGTTTAAAGTGTGTGTGTGTGTGTGGTTACTCACCATTCCTCCTTTGACCATCTTCACTTTCACTCAGCTGCCTGCCATATTGCTCCTTTGTTTCCTTATGTTAATAAAGAGGACCCATTTGATGCCCCCCTAAAGAAAACTACTTCTTTATTAAGGTATTAAAACAAACATGGCATTCACATACCTCACAAATTTTGATGAACTTAGCAGAACTGGTAATCAAGAGCTTGGAATATTTGAAATTTACCAGTCTCTCCAGTCTGTGTTCCGTAACAAAAACATCTCAAGCATGCATTTTAGGGTAGCCTACGTTTACACGACAACGATATGTTTAAATAAAATGCAGTTTTTCCTTTGAATTGTCCTCGTACATATGACACCATTGTCAAAACGATCCCCATTCATATGAAATCTGTGAAAATGACTAAAAATGCTGTATTCTGCTGGCAGGCCATTAGATGGCGATGAAACACTATAGACTGAACATGTAATGTGCATGTGTATGATGTCATCGTTTTCACAGATTTGCATTTTTAGGCCACCAAAATGCTGTCGTCGCATAAATGAACGCCTCTCTCAAGGTCCATAAAGGTACTAAAAACATATTTAAATTGGTTCATGTGAGTACAGTGGGTCAATATTAATATTATAAAGTGACGAGAATATTTTTGGAGCACCAAAAAAACTAAATAACGACTTATTTAGTGATGGCCAATTTCAAAACACTGCTTCAGGAAGATTCGGAGCACAAATGAATCAGTGTATCGAATCATGATTCAGATCGCGTGTCAAACCAGAGATTGTATATAATGGGGAGATAAGAGGGTCTGTATCTCTTACCATTGGAGAAAGTGTAACGGCTAACTTAATCATGTGAGGCACCTCTCAGCCTATCGTGTAATGGCAGTGACATCAGTCGCAACGTTCCCTAGTCTGCCTTCCTTTAAAAAAATACATTTTTATCAAGCTAAAATCTACATATAGTTCCCAACGAAAGTATTGTTTAGTGTAAAACATTCTGAAGATTGGCAAACAGGCTGTCCATTAATTAAATGATTAGCTATTTCCCCACAAAAGCTGTTTAATCAGCATAGTGAAGCCTCTCATCCATTGACTTCCATTCAAAAAACAGCCTCTGGTCTCCTTCCCTGCGTACCGCTGGGGGCTTAGCATAAGCTTTAGCCGTTACGCTTTTTTGGCTAAAGATTGCAGGCTTGCCTTTCAGTGGCTTTGGTCAAACTGCCAACGGCTGAAATCAAGTGACTTTGGCACTCCGAACAGCAGATTCGATACACTGATTCATTTGTGCTCCGATGCTTCCTGAAGCAGTGTTTTGAAATGGGCCATCACTAAATAACTCGTTATTTTGGGTTTTTAAAAAGCTCCATCAGCTCAGCATGTGACATGAAATTATCCAAGACAATCTTCTCTTTTATAAGCACGGTCACATCAATGATCTCCATTGGGGGAAGGTCATTCTCCCCTTTGACCAACATTCATGGAGCTGAAGTGCATGTGGAGTGTCCTGATATATTGAGACTGCAGACACTGAAAACACAGTGAGCAACATGCCTGTTTAAGTCTGTGTGGATGAAATTATGCCGCTCATTCACATTAAGACATGCAGAACGTGCAGAATTATTAGCAATAAGCACTGACTAGCTTTTGTTGTGCTTATTTTATGTGATAGGCTGTTAGATTAATCCATATTGAATAAAAATATCCAGAGCTCATCATCATCATCGACATAAATTCCCAATATGATTTTTGTTTATCACCCAGCCCTATTCAAAAACTATGTTTTTTCCACAATGTTTCAATTTAGGGGCCAGTGGCTTCCTACACAGCATGGAGTGTGGACCCCTGTTTGATTTTTTTTTTTTTTTTTTCCCTGTCATTAAGAAGCTTAACAATTAACAGGCCATAAAATTAATGATTAAAATAAATAAATAGCTTTCAGAAAACTTCTTCTTTATTAAGGTATTAAAATAAACATGGTATTCACATACCTCACAAATTTTGATGACCTTGCAGAGCTGTTTGAGGATTAGTTCACCCAAAAATGAAAATTGTCATAATTTGCTGACCCTCATGATGTTCAAAACCCATAAGAATTTTTGTTAATCTTTTTTGAACACAAAGATTTTTTAACATTCTCTCATTTTTTGTCCATCCATCCATTCAAGTCTGGTGGACCAACATTTTCAATTATAATGAACAGATATTTCTAGCCTATCAATAGATCGACCAAAAAAAAAAAAAAAAAGGAAAAAAAAAGTCTTATAAGTTTGGAATGACATGAGGGTGAGTAAATTAGAGCATTTTCTTTTTGGTGAAAGGAAGACCAAAAAGGATGATTCCAAGAAGGATTGTTACAGTGTGATGCAATAGAGACGAAGCATAAGCGGAAATCCACAGTGATGGGTAGTTTAATGAATAGACACGGAACAGAAGCATACACACACACTATACAACGATCAGAACAGACAAGGAGTGAAGGGAGTGAGTCCATATTTATAGGCAGTGAAGAAGATTAAGTCCAGGTGTGGATGATGCGTGCTGATGGGGAGATGACGAGGGAAGTGAGTGCAGGTGTGGAGAACAAGAGGATCCTGGGAAATGGAGTCCGGGAGACAAGGGATATGTAACATCACCCCCCCCCCCCCGGTAGGCGTGGCCTCACGCCGTAGATGAAATACCGGGGGGGTGGGCGCTGGAGTGGAGGGCTCGGCGGCGGCTGGAGCTGGTGCAGCTGGGAGAGGTGTCCAGTCCATCCCCTCATAGGTGATTAAAATCCCCACAGGCACTGGAGCTGGCTCTGTGGAGACTGGAGCAACAGGCTCGGAGAGGACTGAAGCGGTAGACTCGGAGAGGGCTACAGCAGCCTCTGGAGTGAACTCCCTGGCTGGAGCGGCTTCTGGAGACCTCATGCCGGTGCAGGGAGAGGCATGGGTTGGAGTGGAGGTCTCCAGGGCGGGTCCATGAGCCAAGGCGGGTCCGGAGACGTGGGCCGCCTTGGCGGGTCAGGTGCAGCGGGCATCCATGGCGGGTCAGGAGCCTTGGGCGGCCATGGCAAAGCCCCACCCACATGTGTGGCGCCCACATGTCCCCCACCCACGGGTACTTGCCCCCCCCAAAAAAGTTCTTGGGGAGGTTTAGGATAGTTTTGAGGAGTCCATGGAATGTAGTAAATTTGTGGGCGGAGGAACATGGAGCCGGCTTGGTGGCGCATGGAGCGGCTGGCTCGGCGGCGGAGACTGGAGCGGCTGGCTCGGCGGCTGAGACTGGAGCGGCTGGCTCGGCGGCGGAGACTGGAGTGGCTGGCTCGGTGGCGGAGACTGGAGCGGCTGGCTGGGCGGCTGAGACTGGAGCGGCTGGCTGGGCGGCTGAGACTGGAGCGGCTGGCTGGGCGGCTGAGACTGGAGCGGCTGGCTGGGCGGCTGAGACTGGAGCGGCTGGCTCGGCGGCGGAGACTGGAGCGGCGGAGGCTGGAGCGGCTGGCTCGGCGGCGGAGGCTGGAATGGCTGGCTGGCTCGGCGGCGGCGGCTGGAGCTGGGGGCTCGGCGGCGGCTGGAGCTGAGGGCTCGGCGGCGGCTGGAGTGGAGGGCTCGGCGGCGGCTGGAGTGGAGGGCTCGGCGGCGGCTGGAGCTGGTGCAGCTGGGAGAGGTGTCCAGTCCATCCCCTCATAGGTGATTAAAATCCCCACAGGCACTGGAGCTGGCTCTGTGGAGACTGGAGCGACAGGCTCGGAGAGGACTGAAGCGGTAGACTCGGAGAGGGCTACAGCAGCCTCTGGAGTGAACTCCCTGGCTGGAGCGGCTTTCTTCCTCCTCCTCCACTTTCTGGACCCAGCGGAGGAGTGTGGGTCCAATGTGGAACAGAAAAGGAGTTCACTGGAGGGGTATGCGGAGGAAGAAGGAGACTGACTAACTGGCCTGGCCACCTGTGTTTCTGGAGGGACTGGACGAGATGGACACATATCCTGAACCTCATCAACAAAGAAATTAGATCCGTTTAGATACAAAATTAGATTAATGGTTTCGCTCAAGGAAAAAGAATCTTCAGGTTCATCAAAACGGATAGTGTCCGCGTCCAGTCCGTCCAGAAACAGGGCGTTCAAAAGTGCATCTGACCAGTTAGTCAGAAAAGCAAGCTCTACAAACTCCTCCACATACCTCTCCAGTGAACGTCCAATCTGGAAGAGCCCGATGAGCCGGTCCGCCACTGACATTGTAGAGAGAGGCACTGGAGAAGCTGGAGCCACCGCATGAAGGAAGATTCCCATCTTTTTAATTGTGGAAGTCCAACGGTATTGGTCTGTTCTTCTGTTCATTTTTTTTTTCCAAGTGTGATGTCACCGTTTTCACAAATTTGTGAAAAACTTGTACTTTGAAACCCATTTTCAAAAGTTCAGTGTGAATGAATGGCCAGAATGCAGAAAAGCTTTTCAGTTTTAGTTGAAAATGGTGTTGTGTAAATGGTCCCAGAATATAGATGGCATTCTTCTTACAATGTAACAAGTACATTGGGTGTTAAGCGAAGTGATCCTGGTTCCGGTTGACCTAATTTATGCAGCCTATTAATCATTTAATGGTTTTGAATTTTAGAAATGTGATAGAGTATTATGTGTATGCTAGGCTAAAGAGATTGGGTCTTTAATCTAGATTTAAATTGACAGGCTGATGTGTCTGCCTCCCGTACAAGGCTAGAAAGACTGTTTCATAGTTTGGGTGCTAATTAGGAAAAGGATCTTCTAGGTCAGGGTTGTCTCATTTCTAACTCATTTTAGGTTGAAGGCCAGATTGGAAAAAAATGTGCGGGCCGAATTAATTAAAAAAAACAACAAGAACAACAACAACAAAAAAACAGTGTGCTGATAGTTGCATTAATGTTAACCATATGAACAACAAATTAATTTGCAAGAAAACTAGTACACTGCTCATTAAAACTGCATTTGTTTTTACAAATGCATTTATTGAAAAAATTGTTAGATTTTTAAAATAAAATGTTTTTATTATTTTTTTTAAATGTTTTATTAGTGATGCAACTATTTAAATTTTTTCTTGGTCAATTCCTTGATCCTCACACCGAGAAGAAAAAATCCTCCAACGAGCAGCATAAAGCTGGCGTGTTGAAGCAGCCCTGGCGTTACCAATGGTGTTGATAACTGCCGGTTCACAGTCCGCTAACAGTGAACTGGGCCCAGTGGCCAGACCCAAAGCTGAAGATGAGCCGGATCTGGATGTCAAACCTGCCTGTTCAGCTGAGAGATAAGATCCCTTCTGATGGGAAGCTGCCATGGTTGGCCCTGCAAGATATTCAAAAGAAGAGGGAACCACGGCCTGGCCGGCCATCGAGGTGCCACTAAGAGTACCCTGTGTTTGAACTGGAATATGCAGTGTAATGTCTCCCATAGTAGTGGAAAAGGAGGGAACACATGCAACAAGCAACATGGCCACTCGTGGGCTTACGCATCCTGACCCAGTGGACTGGATGTCTCTGTCCTTGCAAACCACCAGCGGCAATGAGTGGTCAGTTCTGATGCAAACAGATCCACCTCTGCCCTGCCGAATCGCTGCCAAATTTGCTGCACTACATCCGGGTGAAGCCTCCATTCGCCCAGATGTAGCAGGTCCCTGGACAGAGCATCCGCCACTTTATTGTCTGTCCCTGGGAGATGAACCACTCTTATTGAAAGACAGTCAATGTGTTGTCGGACCGGACAAGTACATGACGGTCTCTCAAAACTGGTAAGAAGTGTTGTAGCGCAAGGTACACTGTCCTCAATTCCACAACATTTATATGTTTCAAGGACTCCTCTGGTGACCAACGGCCACCAATTCCCCTCTGTTGCCCCCTATCCTGTTAACGAAGCATCGGTTGTGATCACTTCACGACGAGGTACAACCCCCAGCGGCACTCCGGCCCTCAAAAACGTTAACCGTTGCCAGGGTTTCAGTGCACGGACACACACAGGAGAAACAACAATCTGACGATGACGATGTATTATCGGGTCCAGCCTTAAGCCATTGCTCCATCTCTGGAGAGGTCTGAGGAGAAGCAAACCCAAGGGAATCACTGATGTGGCAGCTGCGAACATTCCCATTAGCTGCAGAAGGACACCATAAGGAATTTTTGCCCCCAGTCAAAAGCGAGTCAATAAATGATGAATGTTGTCTGTCTGAGCATGAGACAATGTGGCAGACATTGTGAGAGAATTGAGTATTATCCCAATGAAGGTTATGGACTGTACTGGAACCAAATTGCTCTTTGTGTCATTCACAGTGAGGCCCAGTCTCTGAATATGCTCCAGCAGAAGTCTGGTGTTTTGTAGAGCATGTTGTTTTGTTGGGGCGCAAAGCAAACAGTCTTCTAAATAGGGCAGAATCCTCATGCCCCAGGACCAGAGAGGAGACAGGGCAGCCATTAAGTGT
This sequence comes from Megalobrama amblycephala, assembly GCF_018812025.1. Classification (NCBI taxonomy): domain Eukaryota; kingdom Metazoa; phylum Chordata; class Actinopteri; order Cypriniformes; family Xenocyprididae; genus Megalobrama; species Megalobrama amblycephala. The sequence continues at coordinate 19,254,370 of NC_063052.1, read as the reverse complement.
TAAAGTATTCTAGGTAGGGCTGGACAATAATTCAATATCAATATATATCGCGATATAATTTTTTTCGATAACAGTGATATGATTTTTAAACACATTTCCGGTATTTCAATATATACATTACAGCATCACTGACTTGAGGCGCAGCCGTTAGAAAGAGCAGAACGCGATTGGCTATTTGCGTGATGATGTACACCACAGAGACATTAACCAGCAGCCAGTGCTCAACAGTTGTACGCTAAGATCAAACGCAAACGCGGCAAGTTTTACAAAATGAGTACACCTGATGCAAATGCGACGGAACAAGCTTCCACAACTTGATGAAAATATGTGTGCATAACTACACCGTGCTGGTTAATGTTTGGTGCAGGAAATGTGTGAAATAAAAACTTTAAACACGGATACTTTATTCTGTATGAGCTATGTGTCACGTGGCTAGTGTTATTAAACTCATCGCGGAGCTCCGCGCTGAAACCAAGCATATGCACGCTCCGCCTGTATATCATAAAAACAATCGTATTTTTCATGTGTTCGTATTCAAACTCCAGTTCTGACCTCATCGCGAGCAAAATACAAACAACACACGTGCTGTGCTGAGGTAAACAGCCTACGGCTTGCGTATTTGAATGCAGCTAGAGCAGGCAGAGGTGAATGAACAGCACTTTTGTGACATTTAAATTCTCCGCTGTAATGCGATCTCATGCGAACATATTTTCCATTTGTGCTGGTAGATTACAGCAAAACAATCCACTTCCGAGAGAAGTGATGCTTCCTCATGCATAATACTGCAATTATAATCTTATGCATACTACAGCGCAGTGATTGGATTAAATGAGCTTTATGTCGTGAATATATATGTCGAGATTCGCTCGAAACGGTCTACGTCAGCATGTTCGACCATGCCCATACTTGGGCCGAAAGTACACGATTACGTCAGATTTTGTGACGTTGCTCCGACTCAGCTTTTCAAACAGGAAGACAGAAATCGCTATGAAAAATGCAAAAATAACTATTTTTCACTTATGAATAACATTGAGTACCTTTAGTGTTTTCAATGATGTGCAGCCTATACATATCTGTTTACATCTCAAAAAAAGTGTTTTGGGGTTTCATGACCCTTTAAGAATAATAAAATCAGCCTACGTTATAGTTTAATGTTAAAGATATTAATATTACTAAAGTGAGTGAGTCTTATGTTTATTTTTATGTTTGTATGAAGGCTAAATACAAATAAAAGCTGAACATAAATTTATTTGTACTGTTTTTATTTCTAAAATATTATATAGTTTTATAGGAAGAGATTTCATAGATTTGGCAAATTCATTTTTCAGACGTTTGTAGGTACAGACATCCGTTGTGGCCGTTTTTGGCAGTTTTTCTGAGGCTATTATATAGATCATATCGATATCGGAATTATATCGTATCGACCGAAATTAAGAATTATATTGTGATATAAATTTTGGCCATATCGTCCAGCCCTAATTCTAGGTTATTGTGTCCGGAGGTTTTTGGTCCAATAATTAAAACCTCTTTTTTTTTTTTTTTTTTTCTCAGCTTCAGCATTTTGGGCTTCAGCAGACTTACTTGTCATCCTTTTGTTTTTTTATTGACTATGCATACCATTAGTTTTGTGAATTGGTATGTTTAGTTAGGCCACAAAGAAATATAAAGCTGAGTATCATCAGCCTACCAGTGAAAACTAACTCCATGTTTTCTAAGTAAGTAGTATGTACAGGGTGAAAAGCAATGGTACTCCATATTGAGCTTGTGATTGATATGATACCTCTTCATTTACTGCTACAAATTGATAACAGTCAGATATGATTTGAACCATGCCAGTGCAATTCCACAAATCTCAACATAATTTTCGAGTCTATTTAAAAGAACATTGGGGTTGATAGTATCAAATGCAGCACTAAGGGCTAGTAACTAATAGATACAACCACAATTGGATGATAAGAGCAAATCATTTGTAATTCTAATGAGAGTAGTCTCAGTACTGTGATACGGTCTAAATCCTGGCTGGAAATCCTCCCAGATAACATTTCTTTCTAAGAAGGAACATAGTTGTTAGGATACCGCCTTTTCTAGTACTTTTGACAGAAAATGGAGATCCATTGGTTTGTTGTTAACTAATTCTGTAGGTCTGCTTTGTCTGCTTTGCAAACAGACTTTTTTAAGGAAAGATATGGACATAACTGTAATGCCACCACATGCAAGCAACTGTGTTATTTGAATGCCTAATCTGTGATGGTAAATTTGTGAGGACTCACAGTCAGATGTTCTTTTTTTTTCACAAAATGATTTATTGCTGTTGTTTATGCATCAGTAAATCAAGCCAGTGATGAAATGGTCTTCACGCTGTTCAGTGTTATTAGTTAAATTATATACAGAAAGCAAAGAAAGAACACTGCCTTTATAATTGTGCAAGTGACTAAGTTCTGCACTCTTGCCAAAACTGACATTATAATCAATAACACAGTCTACACTGTGCAATGAATCTCTTATTTACATCATGTTTGCACTGTTAGATATTATTAAAAGTTATATTTAACAATGTTTATTGAACTGTTAAAAAACAATTTCAATTAAATGTATAAACTCTGTAGCTGTTGATTCGCCATTATTTTTTCTGCATTTCTTCTCACATGAATTTTGTTACTTCATAATGTTTGCCATTGTTCTTGTTTTTAATACATTTGTACAGTACAGTACAGTGTGTCAAAGTGATTTTAGAATGACCAGGATTTCTGTGTTTAATTTCCAACCCATTTTAGGTTAATTTTAACCAAGCATTGTAGTAATTTTAAACCATAAAATAACAGATCAGTATCCAAATCAGATGGAGGACCTCAAACCTATTGACAACCACAACGGCCCTTTCAGTGGAGACCATGACAATTAGACAAGCCTTAGAGACAGATCCCCTGTGAAGGGGACATGGCAGTCATTGGCACAGATCCTCAGTAAACACCACAAGAACCAGACCCCTGCAAGTTCTCTGCAAGACCCCTATGGCCATCTTTGACTCCTCAAGCAGAAGGAGCTGGATGAAATATTCTGAATGATACCAATCTACAATTCCAGCTTGGAATCATAAAAACACACTGCATGCACAAGGTTAGTCATTTGCATAAAACATGCCCAGACCATCTCCATATAAGGGCTTTGCGCACAACCTTTCCTTTACAGTCTTTCATCGCTCTCTGTGCTCCAGATCCTCGAACAATGCAAGTGTGTCATTCTCAAAACCAGTTCAAACACACAGTTAAACACCTTTTATGCAGACCCAGATTACTACAGAGCCCCGGACATGACATGCAGGAAAAAAGTAATAGGCTAAATCGTGCACACTATTTACTAATTCGTTCCCTCGATTTACTAAAATGTGCGCATGATTTACTATTTCGTTCCCTCAATTTACTAAAACGTGCGCTTTACTATTTAGTTCCCTCAATTTATAAATCATGTGCATGATTTATAAATTGAAAGAACGAAATAGTAAATTGTGTGCACGTTTTATTAAATCTATCGCACGATTTAGTAAATCGAGGGAACAAATTTGTAAGTCGTACATACGATTTAGTAAATTGAGGGAACAAATTAGTAAATTGTGCGCACAATTAAATTTTTTTTTTCGTGCATGTCATGTGCAGGGTGTTGTGGAAATTTTAATTTTTCATATGATTTTTACCTGTATTCTCATGAAATATAATGCTTATGGAATATGATATGATGTTAGAAATAGAAAGAGCAAGATATGGTATGGGAACATGCAAGATGTATGTTACAAACATGTATGTGCTAACAATGTGTGGAAAGTTACAGTGGCTAAGAGATGTTCCTAATATGGTAAAGGGACAGAGGCTTCAGCCTTGGAGGTTAGAGATATAAAAGTGAGGGGAAGCTTTCGTTCTTTGTCTTATACTCTGCAGCTTTTTGTGAGTCTGTTGACTGCCTGATCTTTCTTGCAAGAAATAAAACTTTCGAAAGACAATTGAATGAGTTTGTCTCTTATGCAGTAGAGTTGGGTTGAAATTTCTGCGACAACAATTTGGTGTCAAGAAGTGGGATTCCTTGGATGTGCCTTTTGGACCCGAGAGCGGACGGTGACTGATCATCCTGGACTTAGTAGTCTCAGCCCCGAATAGATTAAGGGATGAGGGGCCGACCGCCAGAGTCCAGAATGGGATACCACTGGAATCAGAAAACGAACCCAGGTGGCATCATGACTCTCTGGTAAGAGATAAATCTACATTTTATGGGGAATTAATGAAAATTTGGGAATTAAAAGTTTTTCGTTGAGGTTTGTTGAATTAAGAATGAACTGTGATTTGGTGAATTTGGTTAAGGGGATGACCCATGATGGCTGTATCTGACTCTGTGGTACGTGTCAAGGACTAAGGGGGAATTTAGATCACTGCAGGGTAGCGTGGTTAATACATTCTGGAAGTCAGACGCGTTAGTTGGGGGACTTTACTGGGTGCACAGTTAAGATATCTCTGAAATACAGAGGAAAGGGGGAGATTTAAAATAATAATAATAATAATAATGTTGTGAAAGGGGAGATTGAAACTGTGCGGGCCGTTTCAAATTGTTTTATCGGGGAATTGAGATCACGCTGAGGTGGCGTGGTTAATACATTCCGGGGGAATTGAGATCACTGCAGGGTAGCGTGGTTAACATATTCCGGCTTATGCTCACCGATTTGAGGCTGACGAAATCAGATCCGGGGGAGACGTCCAACAGATTATTAGGTGCGCAACGAACAGAGGAAAATCCACGGAGACAGATACAGCCAACATGGGAAAAGCCCAGAGTAAGCTTACAAAGTATGATAAACCTGTCCACTATCAAATGAGAAAACTGTATGGCCAAAAGAGCATGCTAGATATAGATCAATTAGTTAAGTATCATGATTTTCCAGAAGAGGGAACATTGAGTGGTCATAAGACTTAAGGTCGTAAGGGAATGAGTTGAAGAGAACTGCGATTTGGGGATGTTGTGTTTGTGTGAGAGCGGTGTGTGTGTGTGAAATGTAAGCAGACAATAGATTGTAGGCTAGAGAAGCAGACAGAAGGGAAAGAAGGTTAATGCAGAAAGAATTGGCATGTAGGGAAGGAGGATTGAATGTAACTTACAAAAAAGTTTTGTTTATTCATCCATTAAATGGATGCATGACATTAGATGTCTAGAGAACTACAATTTATATAAGAATGGTTGATAGAGAAAGAAACTTTAAGGCTGTCAGTGCGACCTAGTTGAAATATGGTTAAAATAACATTGTGGTTCTGCAAAACGGTAGAAACCATGTTGATAATATGTTTTGTATCTGCAGACTAACTATTTGATAGCGAGATAAGTGGCTATGATAAAGGAAAATATAGCAGAAAAATTTATGTTATTAAAGTGAAAATGAAAATTCTGAAAGAATTTCACTTTGTGGAAAATATTTGAACAGTCTCAAGTATGTGTTTTATGTGATGAGTGCATCGCTATCACAATGTAAAATAACAACAATTATTTAGGACCTTTAATGTCTAAATGTTTGGTTTTTGATGGTCAAAAGTTTAAATGGCAAAAATGAGACTGCCAAATGTAACAGAGACTCAACCTGACTGGAAATTTGTAATCTCTAATTTTCATGATGTGTGAGTAAAAGACAAATATAGATATAGTTGTTTATTTGGAAATGAATGTCATTTCTGGCAAAGTCTTAAGCTGGGCCAGAGTCAAAAGACAGTAGATAAAGTTTGATGTTAAAAGTTATAAAAAGGCAGAGTACCAGTCCTGAAATCCTCAGTCTCTCTCACTGAAAGTCAGCTAAAAGCTGCTATCTGAGCTTGTGTCATAAAAGATACCAAGCTATTTATAGTGAAGCACAGTTTCTCAGCTGAAAATTATGGACACAGAGGTGTTAAAAGAAATTATTGCCATGAAGAGGGAAATGAACTGTTAAATTTGTTAAAGGAAAACTCAATGAGTGTAAAGAGGTCTTTAAATTAGTAACATAGACCTTGAATGACAGAAGTGACTATTATGATGAATTTCTTCTATGACCAGTAACTTTTTTGTCTGATCTTTGTCACCACCGTGTGCAGGGCTGATGGCTCCAGTTACAGATGTGGCAGAACACTACACTGAATGGACAGTTGTGAGAATTAAATTCACTGAGAATAATCTCAGCACTCATATGTTGCTGCTGAGAGAATGCACAGTCTAATGATTTTAGTGATTAAAAACTGCTGTCATTAACCTGTCTCCATGTTTTTAACACTATTAGGCAGTCCAGTGGCTCTGGTGCCTCTTGAATGCAACTTCCCTAAGCTCCAGAATGAACTGTGATTTGGTGATGTGACGATTGTACAGTTATTAATCAATTTATGGGTGGAATATGAATATAATAATTCATAACGTTTTATGAATAATTATATGCGCATTCCAACCCAAGGGGGGGGGGGGGGAATTAACCATATATGGCGAATTAATCACAACGAATTGTAATCACTCACATATATGATCAGTTCTAGTTTAATAATTATGTAGAAAGCTATCGGTCCGTCCAGCAAACCGGTAGCCACCCACAGACTATTACGACAGAAATGTCATACTCAGGCCACAAGGATAAATTTCTGTGATAGCATCCAAACGTAAAGCAAGGATATTAGGACCAGAACGTTAAAGTGACTTGGTTGTTGTTAAATGAACAAGTGAACAAAAGCATGGATATGACGTGTTTAATATACGAGAGAGAGATGAGAGAGATGATCAAAGGATGGCCAATTCCAACAGTCAATCTTGAAGAGCCAGCAAGGAAACCCAGTATTTAAAATCTTAACAAATACTTGCATGTAGGTTCGTTGTGGTGCTTAGAGTTTCGGAGCGCTCAGTGTGGTGGTTGGTCCTTCAGGAGGTGATCTGCAGCGAAGTTTCAGACGAAGGCTTAACTGGAAGTAAGATGACCAGAAGATAAAGAAGAGAGTCCATCTCTGCGGCAGGAACTTGTGCAGGAAAAACTTGTGCATCGAAAAGACGCGTGTTGTGGTATTTTAAAGACAACAGACCAGAACGCCTTCCTGATAACGTCCTCCAATGATAGCGTTGCAATTTGGCGGTTTTCCACATCCCTTTGTCCTGTCCATGGTTAATTTATGGTATGTCAAATCGGTGCATTTTCTTCATAGTACTATTAAACATTGAACGATGCATTTGACAGAAATGTAACGTACATGGGTGAATAGCTCGGACTCACAGCTTTACGGAGAGGCCAAACTCGACAGGTGTCTCTCATCACATAAAGAAGATACACTTTCTACTCTAATACTATCGTTTAACATGAAAACTAACCTACTACAGTCAATCCTACGATTCTATATTAGTAACACATACATGCAACAAGCACCATAATGGCAGATACATTCATATTTGCAGGTATAATATTTGTGTATACAGTCTTTATGTAGGGCTTTGTATGTGTGTGTGTATTTTCCTTTTTATGACCATTTGGAATTCGGGCCTGTCTTTCGAAACCCGATCCGTGGCGTTCGCATCTCCTTTGATGTCACAGAGGAGAGGTTTGGGACTTATCGAAATAGTCATAAAAAAGAGTCTCGTGATCCATTAGTGTCTGCCGGTCCGGAATCAATGTAAGATTTACAAACCAAAGTTTCCGCGAATTGAGACTTAAACACAATTTATGGTGGGACCTGCTCATCCTTGAGACTGTGCAGACCCTACAGTGAATTTGGGTAAGGGGATGACCCATGGCTTCCTGTTAAACATCGTATAGATTTTAAAATCTTGTTAATTACTTACAAAGCACTAAATGGTTTAGCCCCCCAGTACCTAAGCGAGCTCTTAATGCATTATAGTCCTTCACGTTTATTGCGATCTCAGAATTCAGGCCAGCTGATAATACCTAGAATATCAAAATCAACCGCAGGTGGTAGATCCTTCTCCTATTTGGCACCTAAACTGTGGAACAATCTTCCTAGCATTGTTCGGGATGCAGACACACTCTGTCAGTTTAAATCTAGACTAAAAACGCATCTCTTTAACCTGGCATACACATAACACATTATAAATTTATATTTTCAAATCCGTTAAAGGATTATTAGGCTGCATAAATTAGTTCAGCCGGAACCGGGAACACTTCCTATAACACCAGATGTACTCGTTACATCAGAAAAAGAATGGCATCTACGCTAATATTAGTCTTTCTGTTTATCCCGAGGTTTACCGTAGTCAACCGGATTCGGGCCGTATCCAGATGAGACCGAGGACCGGTGCCTTGATACGACCACAACGCAGCCCTGAAGTATCAGCAGAGATCGAGTCGACTAGATCATCCATTGTGAAGGCCTCATCGACACGACAGCCAGTGCCACAGTTTCCTCAAAATTATAATCACGATTATTAATTAAGTTTATTCTATCAAAAAGAGTAATGTAATTATGGCTATTTTGCAAGGTCTTTACCAACCTACAATTCACCCAAAAGGCCTGTAGGTGGCACAACGACTTAATTTAACCAACTATGATAACTTTGTTAGATGGTAAATCAATACAAAACATGGTTTTGGTGAGCGCTTTGTAATATGTATTCACATTAGATTTTAAAGCAACAAAATTCATTTGCAATAAGACAAACCAGATTCAAATTGCCCGGCAAATTTGTAAAGCAAAGAACAATCATTTCTAGCTGATCAACATTATGAAAACTGGTGAAACCGATTATTTAAAATCAATCGGGAGAAGACGATATCGTTATCGTGATTAAATTACGATTAATCCTGCAGCCCTAATTTAATTTAATTTGACTTGACATTTGATATTGAACAGTATTCTTGACAATTATTCAACAGTGCTTTTGATCTTCCTGCATTGACACTATTCTTTAAAAGGAAAATTATATACCAATTATCAATGTAAAGCTGCTTTGACACAATCTGCATTGTAAAAAGCGCTATATAAATAAGGGTGACTTGACTTGACTCCAGAAAACACCTGATTCTGTTGAAGATAACGTCAAAAATCTGGAATAGGAAAGAGCGGGTACCAGTGTGCACAAGGTGATTTCTCAATGACGGGCAAGATCCTCTTTGGCCAGACAGGGGACAACCTAAGGCAGGGGGTCACGCCGCCACTGGGCATCTACCCTGATGGGAGGTGTTTATGTGAGATGGGCAGCATCAAAAGTGGGAATGACCTGTGAGAAGAACAGCAGTCTGACCCAAAAATGTTCCTCCATACCACTCACCAGAAACCGCATTCCTAAGAGGGCTTGTTTTCCATTGTGACAAGCAACTATGCCAGGGGACAAGACCCTGAGGAAAAAGAGTATTGATATAGAGCTGATGGGAATGAGCTTTCAAGAGCCAACTGAGACCATGAGGTGATTGTCCGTAATTTCTGGGGAGACCAGAGTAAAATTTAGTAACATGATGTTGGTTGCCCTATTGGCAAGAACTGTATAGAAGTTTAGGATTCAGCATTATGATGAATCCCTGAATTAGGCTGTCTCTATCATCGTTTCCCACATGGAAAAAACCTATATAAACATATATGTTTCAATATAGGTTTTGATATAGGTTTTACATATATGTGACATATATAAAATTGGCCGTTTTCCTATATTATATGTACATATATGTACATATATGCACACATATATGTACACATATATGCACACATATATGTACACATATATGTACACATATATGTACACATATGTACACATATCTTACACAAATCATACAAATATATCATGTGAATTCAGCTGTTACATGAAACATGGCCTTAATTGAATCACCGCAAAAACTTTGTGCGACCTACCGCTGTGATGTCTCATGCAGACTGGGAAGCAGCAAAGTGCGTCAACACCCCAAGTCAGCATGGTGGCAGGAAACCCCAAATATGGTCATGGCAAGTGGAATCACAAAATAATTGTCTAAATACATAACTGCTACATTCGCACATACATAAGTTCTTGCATAATTTTTTTCGTTAATTCTTAGTTTTTGCCTTGATAATAGAAAATATGAGCTAGGCATCATGTATGACAGTCAAAAATGAGATATGAGCTACAAAATGACCAGATCCTGCCATTAGCTATATAGAAGACATATCTTGTATGTATAGGGCATATATATGGATATGAAGAAGCAATACAGGAGACCTATATTTCCTGTATATGCACATATATGCACCTCAATTTTGCCTATATGTGGCATATATACACATATATGCAGTATATATATGCATATATGCAGCATATATATAGCATATATGCAGTATATATGCGCATATATGCAGCATATATATAGCATATATGCAGTATATATGCGCATATATGCAGCATATATATTATCATATATGTGCATATATGCAGCATATATGTACATATACACTGCATATAGGTTTCATATATGCGCATATATCCACATATAGGTTCTTTCCATG
>NC_063052.1:16753913-16756413 GCF_018812025.1 Megalobrama amblycephala | reverse complement strand
ATTCCCATCAGGCTCTGTGCAACATGACTGGCTGGCAGACAAATCTGCAGACTCATCAGCCAATGAATCTGATCTACTTACTTTTTACAGACACCACAGAGTACTTTGTCTTTGTGTAATTAATAACAGCTACTGTAGGATGAAGTCATTATTTAACTCCATGCTGTATAATATGATACACTCTAACATCTAAAACTCAGAATCCAAAAGGATCGATGAGTTCATATTTATGCCTGTCTAAATTAGGTTTCACCACCTGTAGTCTCTCACCATGGATACTGTCCTTTTGTTACCAAGAAATATAATTACATCACCTAGTTACATTCCTTTCACTTGTTTCTGAACCCCCTGAACTCAACTCAAACCCACACAAACTCAGAACCTCAAGTGCACTTGGAAGTCTATTCAACAAGGACTTAGTTGGTAAATATTTGCTTGCAAACACAGAGCCATGCAGTGGATTGTAAACTGTGTTCGAAATCGAATATTTTCCTACTATATAAACTGCGAAAACAGTTTGCCCACAGAGTAGTATGTCTGAATACATATCCAAAAACCAGTAGGTGAAAAGTACCCGGATGACCTACTCCGAAGAGACGCGCATTTAGGTCTGCGCATGCGCATTAGCTTGATCCAGCCTGAAAAGTACAGTTTTTTTGTCATGATTTGAGCGTTTAGAAACTAAATTTATGAGCCGGTTGTTGTTAGATTTCATTGGTGATTTCAAATATGAAATTTAATCGTAAGGTTGGCGGAAAGTTTTGGAGAATTTGATGTTTCCCCATTCAAAGAGATAGGAGCTGCATGAGCATGATGCCCAGGATGCCCGAGAGGCGTTTCAAAGATGGCCGCCGAGTGAAATGACTTGTCTTAAAGGGATTTTGATTAAGTGCATCATCTAAGTATTTAAAGTACACAAATTGGAAGACACCTTTGGTCTTATTATTGGGAAACACTAAGGTATGTGACTCTACCATTGGAGAGAGCATAACGGCCAACTTGGTTCACGTATGACTAGATAGCCAATCATATTACAGCCTTGACCTCATTGAATTTCTGTTAGAGTTGTACGACATTCACTCTGCATCTGAAATCGAATACTTCCCTACTATATAGTATGCGAAAAACAGTACCAGAGTAGTATGTCTGTGTACATAATATGCAAAAACAGTAGGCAAAAAGTACCCAGATGATCTACTTACTACTTCCACCAAGATTCCGAAGAGCACATTTGATGGACACTTTACCACCATAGGTCACATGACAGTGACAACATGGCGGAAGTAATGCATCTGAATTTCATTCATACCACACACATTCATTCTATATAACATACTTTTTTTAACAGTCACGAAGTAAGTTTCAAAACAAATGTAATAACTGCTATATGTGATTTCGGATGCAGTAATAGATCGCGGTATCATACAATGAATAGTGCCATAAACTGAATCCTCTCTGTCGCTTATCATTAAGTGATAAGCTATTTCCTCACAAAAGCAGTTTATTCAGCATACTGAAGCCTCTCCTCCATTGACATCCATTCAAAAAATGGCCTCTGGTCTGAGGTACGCTTTCGTTCTTTATTTATTTATTTTATTGATAACCTAGGAGGCTTGCCTTAAAGAGGATTTGACTTCATGCACTCAACTGTGCAGATTTAATTACGTATCAGAGGGGGAGGAGCTATCAGACTCCAATGCCGAATGACCAAATAACTTTATAACGCTTATACACTAGACGGTAGAGTACTTAGTACATAGTACAAGTGCATAGTGTATAGTCCGTAATTTGGAACACAACTACAGTCTTGTGTACTGGGTATTTTTCAGTGAGGTTACATCGTTATGCCAGTAGATGGTGACAAGTGCCGCTGTCTTTATGGGTGAGAAAGTAATGAATCTTTCACTAAACTGATTCAGTGAAAAACACTGATTCATTCAGGGACACCATCAATTTCTACGTTTACATGCACCCTCATGAAGCGATTATAACGAGATTTAGGAAATATATAGATTAAACTTTACCTCATGTAAACACAATACTTCAAACAAATTGAAGTAAACCCAAAAATCCAATACGTCCATAGAAATGTATTTTGCATTTGACATAAGTAGATTAAACAAGTGGCCAGTAACACACCTGTAAGTGAGTGCATCATTGGGCAGCACATGCTATGGGCAGTATTGTGTTTAAATGTAATTTACTCAATATTCAGAAAAATACTCAGAACAACAGCACACTTGCTTGTGTGAAATTACATATTAAATACAAAATGTTTGTGGCTTTCATGTTGGCAGATTATATTGTGTGATAACCATGCATATGTGTTTTACTTTAAATGAGCAGACCTCTTATATGCATTGTAGTATTGTTGTACGAGTGTATGAGATAGGAAATAGGGGAGAGCGAAGAAAAAAAAAAAGATGTGGTGATGGAGTCCAATAAAAATATGGCTCTAACCTGGAACTAAAAGATATTAGCCTTGACCCATCACAACACA